>NW_027280600.1:0-193085 GCF_046629955.1 Centroberyx affinis | reverse complement strand
TTCACCACACAATCAACATAACACAGTAGACAAGACGGTTACAGTATTCACACATTCAGGGACTCAGTCTTTGTTCAGCAAAGCTCTGCTGGTGGATGAATGACCTGCTAGCATCCTGTATCTTGGGCCTGATGGCAATGGCTCATAAGCACTAAACAAAGGATGTGACACATGTCCGATAATTGCTGCTCCTTTCTTCATCAGTGGATTCTCATAGATTGATGTCATACATCCAAGCTGTGCCCCAGCGATCCTACTGGACATATTGACTATCCTATGGAACTTATTTTTACCGCTTACCGACAAGGAGGAAAGGAAAGTTCAGACACAACGAGAGAACAGAACCATTATGTCTTTGTTCACCTTGTATTCACCTTGTAAGCCTTTCTTATGAATAACCTCTGTATTTAAGTCCCATGTCCAATTTGCATCAATGTTCACATTCTAGAACCTGAGAATCCATTTGAATGGTTTAGTCCAGCTCTGTGCTCAGGGAAGGGAACTTTGTCAGGAATGCCTGGTTGGGGCATGTTGTCACGCTGATTTCAGGGCATGTTGTCATAACTATTGAAATTTATTCATTTTTTGGTTAGAAATGGCTTTACATTCATTCTTTTCTGAATAGATATTATATTATTTTGATACTTGAACCCACAAACTACTTGTTTGCTTGTGTAACATACAGCTACAGAGGGTACATTACTATTATTACTGTTTTCTTTACATGACTAAGAAGTTATTTTACATCCAAAAACATCAATGTGTATATATTACATGTACATTAATATATCATACTGTTAGAAATTGAATAAAATAAAGAATAAAATGTTGGCATTGTACGTTTCTGCAAACCACGGATACATTGAATCTCAACGTTTCTGAACCAAAAATATGTTTCATATCAACATTTCTAGATACAGTATATCAACGTTATAGTGTTTTAACTGCTCATGGCGCTTTTGAGGCGCTTTTGGCGTTTTGAGGGAATAGAATGAGGGTAGGCTATAATAACCATTTTCTGGTAATGAAATAACATAAATTATATGTATGTATTTTATTACACACCACATATTTCAAGCATGTGGAACAATGAGATAAATTTTTGAATCCCCCAGCCCCCCAGTTCTCATATATGCGCTTGTTTACGGCCTATGGCCATAATTACATTTTCTGTGACATGCACACATATTTCCTGTAGCCTATTTTACGAAATATGAACACAATATTCTATAGAAGTAGTAGCAGAAGTAGTGTTTAAGTGGAATGTGCCTTTAAATGTTTACAGAGCAGTAGTAGGAGCAGCAGTGTTTTAGTGGAATAAACCTTTAAGCAGTGGCGCGCACAGACTCTGTAAGGGGCAGGGGCAAACAATGAAAAAGGGGCACCTCTTCCGCCTGCATCAACCTGAAGCCACCTGGGTTTGGGGGGGCATAAGTGCATGCTGATATAGCCCTCCAACTGGGTTGGAGTGAATATTAATTTAGGCTGAATTAGGTCACACACACACTCACACATACGCACACACACACACACACAAACACACACACACACACTCTTTCTCTCTCTCTCACACACACACACCTTTGCGTAAGGTGTGTGTCAGTGGCATGGACACTTTCTGAGAAGGCACTTTTTCATTTTTCTTAGTGTTGTTAGGTCCGGCCTCATCTATGACTTTATATAGTCTAATAAATACACAAAGACAAACGTATTTCTTTGGAGTTTCTCTGCACTCCATTTGATAAACAAACCAAACCCTCCCTCCTCTTCATCATTGCGATGCACCGGGCCGGCCGACTTTTTCCTCACACAACTTAATAAGCCGACCGTGAACACGTTTTACATCTCAGGAAAGTAGTTCTGTAGCACAAAAAATAGTCCGTAATGAAACGGCGTAATGAAGAATTTGTTCCCATTTGAATTTGATTTGGTAATAACTACAACAGTCTGACTTTTCATGGTAACAGTTAGTGATTTTTAAAATTGAAACTATGCCTTTGTGAGCTGTATTTAAAGGTTTTTAGCTTACAATTGGAGCCAATGACTTCCGGTTTGATGGCTAAAAAGGGAACAGACCAACAGCTGAACAGAGAGGCAGTCCCTCCCCCCCTCCCCGGCGCACTGATGTGTTCACAACCTGTCACAAAGTGTTTTATGTTTCAAACTGAAACAGTGAGTTTCACCCTCCTAATGACAAACAGAGGCTTATTCTGTATGATTGTCTTATTACAGTTAAATCAATCAACAGTAAGCATTAACAGGTTGAAGAATAATACTCTATAAACTGTAATGAAAAGTGTTTGCTACAATACCTTTTCATGTTGGAAATAGCCTGCTGCCTCGCCAGTAAGTGAATGTGAATGTAGACTACTGGCTTGATACTGAGAGAGAGAGAGAGAGAGAGAGAGAGAGAGAGAGAGAGAGAGAGAGAGAGAGAGAGAGAGAGAGAGAGATCATTAATCAACATTCTCAGGGAAGAAGGCAGACTCTAATTTGATTTCATTCCTGTCTCATCTGGAAATATCAGAGTCACATTGGTAAAACAAGACCAAGATTCTAACAGCCCCGCTGAATGTATGAAAACTGTATTAACACCTGCTCTATCCAACATATTCACTAACCAGGTTTATACAGAGAGAAGGACTTTTAATCCTGAGGGACAACTGAGACTTTAAAGTTTCAAAAGGTTTTTGTGTGAACCTGCATATTTCACCAATGTAATGAATGGAGATTACAACCTAACTAGTGTTTATCTGTCTTCCACTTAAAGTCACAAATAAAACATAATGTTCTTTTTGGACACAAACACAACAAATGTTGGATATGATGGCACTGCGAATGCCATTTGCAAGCAACAGTTGCATGATTTGAAAGATTTTAAGTCGACTACAGTCATAGCATACAATGTCAGCTAGCTCTACGAACCATATTAAAATAACCTTACATTTAAATTATTAGTTATTAATGAAGGAGACCCCATCAAAACCCCCTTAAACACCCCTTAATTTTTGACTCCTTCCTTTCTAATGAAATTCAGGGAGTGTATTCATTAAACAATTCTGTTACCTTGGAAGATGTTTGCCTGGTGAATTCACATCCAGATCAAGTCACAGAGAGTTTCTGTCTTCATCTGTAGAGGAAACACTGACAAGACGCTGCTTATTCTCCTGCGTCAGTTCTGGGTTTCTGTGTTCATTTGATCTGAGGCTGCTGTCACATCCTCATAACTTCACTATCAAACATCATCTAACCCTAACCCTCTAGAAACATGTGAACAAACCAGTCTAACCTGTGGCCAGAAACCAAGCTTAAGGCATAGAAATCACAGATCAGGTGATGTAGTTCTACTGTGTGTCCACTAGATGGCGACATTAACCACATCATCTACAGTGAACTAAACAGCAGACCAGCACACTGAGATGTAATGCATGGAGGAGAAATTTATATTGCTTTAAAATTCAATGACAGAGTGAGAATGACAGTGTAGATCTAAAATCTGTCTGACTTCAGCTGCAATATCAAAAAAGTTTCTTACTGAGGTGGAGCATGTGACAGGAAGTTAAACTCTTCCATTTTGATTATATCTAGAGATTTTACTTACTTTAATTTTTTTTTTTAACTTTATTTTAAGTGACATATATTGTATTTAAATGTTTGCATTGTTTTCTGTTGTTGGTTGCAACTTTCATGTTTGAGTTGTAGCTTTCTTTTTACACTGACTCCCTTATGTGTTTAATTTATTGTTTACTTATCAAGTACCTTGAGCTGCATTTACGCCTTGTATTAAATGTCCTATACAATTATTATTATTATCATTATCATTGGGCATTACATTATGTTCAACAACTGGTTGTTGTGTTGTTATGCTGGCTTGTGATTGGTCTGTCACCTTGCCTATAAGCTCACCTTGCACTCACAGTAACTCTTCTCAAAGCTCTGATGAAGGTCTTTCTTGCGTGTTTCCTGCTGTGAGCACCAATTCATAAATGAGTATCAAAATTCTACAAACAGGGCAAAGAACAGGGGCTTAAATACAATCACTTCATGCAGTGTGGTTGCAGTGATGGCCGTGGGCCCATGACAGGGACGAGTCCCCCAACAACCTATAAGGGGACCAACAGGCCGTTGCACTTTTGCAAATTCTTTCAATTAACACCTCTTATATGTCGTGCTAATTGTATTATAAACCCTCGAAAAGGCAATACCAGCTCCATCATGGTTTTCTTTTTTTTTTTTGTAAAATAGTCAGTAGCAATCTATAACAAAATTATATGTTTATTCTACATAAACTATATAAAAAGAAAAACTATTCAATTAAATGAATAATTTCTTATTTTCTTTGGTATTTTTGTCAAATATAGATATGCAATGATGATTTCTGGGTAATATGTATGTCGTTGTCCAATGTGAAGTCTCTATTTGATCATGTGACGAGACGATACGCTATAGCTAGTGTAGGCGCAAAATCTTAACGTCAAGCCGAGCGAGCAGTCATGCCTTTCAAACATAAAAGCGGCAGTAAGAAAAGACAAGAGAGAACAGAACAGGAGGAGAAGGTAGCAAAGCTCCCTAAATTAGATTCCTTTGGCTTTTTTATAAACAGTGGCCAGCCCACGGACCCCCTGCCCCCTCCTAGCAGCAAAGCAGCAGGTCGGCTGGCATCGGCATCGCAACAACCATGCAGCAGGTAACGTTAGCATAGCAAGCTAGATATAACGTTAGTCCTAAATAATCCTAACGTTAGGCTATTGTGTTAGATATACATTTCAAGACAAGTTATACATACATTATGGTACTTGCTTGGTGCTTGTAAATTGTATAGGTAGAGGGAGTATAATGTTATGGCCGCATGTCCAGGCCCTGTTGTAGACGAACCACAGGCCCACAGCGGTACTAAAACACAGTTTAGAAAAGTCATAGGTGTTGAGAAGGATAAAGGCACTTACCACTGGCCCTGGGGGATACATTGTTAGTCTCGTTATGAATATAAGAGGATATTGAGGCGATTTTAGCTGAACTGACAACGAGTGACATTCTGGTGTCTAGGCACAGTGTCTACACACAGTGTACCGGCAGGCTATATTCATAGATGTCGTTAATGCGGAGTCGATTTTTATATGTAGGAAATATGGCAGAAATAAGGCTGTTTGTTGTGCAGTAGTTTATTCAGACTGTGTGTAGCTGGCCAGTTTTCGGGACATGGTGTTGTTTTTTGTTAAATATTGCAGCTCTCTTCTGTCTCGTCGTGTGCTATAGGCTTCACTTTACTATCATCTCTTGCCTTTATATCAAATAGGAGTGCACTCGTGAGGTTATTGCCTTTTGTTAAAGTCAGCGGTCATTTTCAGACAGTGAAACAGACAGCTCCTCTGCTCTCAGGCGCTGATGCTTGTTTTCACGTTTCAGCACTTTGACCGTCTGTTTACGTTACCGCGTGTCAGAGCGTTATCCATGGTTCTGATAGCTTCCTCTTTGACTTCTCTACTTTCCCAATACAATAGCCTAAGTAACTCGTTCGACTGTAAAATCCAACACATTGTTGGTAAAATATATATACGCCTATATGGTGTGTGTGTGTGTTTCATAACTAGCACTAGGGCCCGTCATAATAGCGTGCACTGGGGCCCGTCTTAACTACCTTACGCCACTGGCAAAGAAGATTCAGATCATATTATTCCATTCTGTGTCTTGGATCAGACTTATTGGACAGTAGTTAGGCCTGTTTTCCAGGATCAATACTGAGAGCTGGATCAGTGTGACAGTGGGCAGCTGATGTTGGAGGCAGACTGCTGCTGGACTGATGTGGAGGAGTGTTTACTGAACAGTGGAAATGTTCTACCAAAGTGAAGCAGCATATTAGAGACACTGTGGAGAAGAACACAAATCCTGTAGTTGAAATAAAAACAGAACAATCCTGACATAACAGCACTCAGAAGATTAAAATAAAAGTTCTGAGTGAATGGATTCAAGTATCAGCATTGAATGCACTTTTAGCATCAAAAGTAAAAGTCCATGTTAAGTGTCTTGTCTTTGTAATTCACAGCCTGGAGTTTCCATCTTCAGAGCATTAACTTCAGTAGGTTCAGCTGACAGGATCAGTGGTGCAGCTCTGCTCTCTTTAACTTAACTGCTTTATAACTTAAAAATTTTTTACCAACTGCTCACATTTTTTTACGCTAAATGTTTCCATCAAAATTACCGTTAACTGCATGCATGTGTCTGATACATGGAGCCGAGTAATCTTTTCTCAATACACAGGATATGATGTTACTGTCCCTTGTGCCATAATCCATGTTCAGCATTCACATAGAGGCCCAATTCAGAATTTAACAGAATGATATACTGCCATGCAGATGAACCATAGAAAACATCAGGCTATATCATAAATCTACAGGACTGTAGGACAGGCAGCAACATCATCATACTAAAAGCAAGGAATCTCTGTCTATGTGTGTGTGTGTGTGTGTGTGTGTGTCCGTCGCATATCTCGAGAACCGTTCGTCCGATCGACTTCACACTTGGCGGGTGTATAGCTGGGGACCCAAGGAAGTGCAGTGTCGGATTTGGTGCAATTTGGACACACGACACGTTCAATATTAATAAACTTTGAATAAAAAAGCGAACAGCGCTCTGTGCAGCAGCGGCGCAAACGGGCACTGCATTAGTTCTTAAATAAATAAATCAAACCAAAATATAAAATATAAATAAATTCACAGGATTTTTGCTTTGAAACGTAATGGACTCAAAGTCTTTGGTTCGTTACAGTAGGAATATTATCTAGCTGGGTTAATGCTGATATGAAAATACATCAACACAGTTTATTGGCTCTTCTGCTCTAACAGGATGTAAGCTAGCATCCAGAATACTGTGTATCGTTTTATAGCAGTCTTTTCCTTGTCAGTCCAGCAGGGGGAGCTGCTGATCTGAAACTGCCCTCTAGAGTCTATAATATTACAACAGCACAATATGATTCACCACATTCTCTCCTCTCCTCTATTCCTTCGACCCAGACAACACACACACACACACACACACACACTGGATTTCTCTGAAGCGGCTCCCTGGCTGGTTTGTCTGAAAAAAGTGTTTCTGACGACTAGCTGTTGATATTCATGTTTGGATATCTCATGGAAATACAGGAGCGCAATATTGCGCAATGAAGGCTTTCAGTTTCTCCACAGACAGGGTGCAGGTCGCAGTGACGCGTGTGTGTTGGAGCTGGAACGCGCGCCTGCACGCGGCCGGTGTAGACAGTAGCGTTGATTCAAACGGGAGCGTTTCTGTTCCGAGAGAAACGCGTCCTTGTTCCCCACCTTCAGAAGGCGGCCAGTCACGTGCTCACCATGTTTGGTTCCACATATCGATGTGAATCTGGATTTTCCACGATGAACATTGTGAAAAACTCCTACAGCAGCAGTTTGACCAGTGAACACTTGGGTCAGTGCCTCCGCCTGGCAATCACACCTTTTGTGCCCAGGTTCAAGGCATTGGTTACAGGCAAACAGCCATTTGTCCCACAAGACAGAGAGAACAAGACACAATACAGCAGCAGGTTAGAATAGAATAGAATAGAATGAACCAAACAAATGTAAAGAAAGGAGTAGTCAGAGAAAGAAGAACATTTTATTTGAGTTTTGCTCCTTTGATTTAATTTGACTTGTAAAGGCCTGTTTAATATTTATGAATGTATTTATGTATGTATTTGAGTTCTACTGTTATGTTCAGAACAAGCCAAGCCAAGAACACATCAAGACCAACAAACTGTGAGACTCACCTGTGTGTTGGAACCTTATGGCGTATAGTGGAAGAAGCCATGACAGTACTCACTCACTAAATATTCCTATAGGAAATAACACATTATACAGGTGAAATTTCAGCTCTGACTGTCTTTTCTGTTCTGTAAAATATTGCAGGGAATTATGGCAAGGAAAATATTTAGTGGTGCAGAAAGTAGAAAGATTGTTGGTGGAAGATATTCTGTCAGGGTCGTCTTCATGTAGTGAGGAAGAGTGTGAGAGCCATGATGAAGAAGACCAGTGCAATAGTGAGGCAGACCAGGACAGTGATATGAGGATAATGTGGGTAGTGAAGAGGGACAGTGGTTACTGCAGGTAACCACCTCCTAAATGACCTTTGACCCTGACCCCAAAATATTTGACCATGAATTTATGTTAAGTAGATGACATATAACCCGTATGTCAATAAAGTTGAAGTTTTATCAAAATGTATGGATATATACAATAAGACTGGATGTGGTTTAACTTTACTGCTTCAAACTAGTTGTAGTGAAACTGCTTGTTGTGGTTAAACACATCACTCAGCAGTGGGTGTTGGTAAAGGAATACTCAGTTGAGGCGTGTTGGGGCAGTTGAATGCAGAAGCTTGATTTCTATTCATTCTCTAATGGTTGCTTGTCACATGCCCTCTTGACTTCTCACAGGTACTTGTTGCTCAGTACAGAACAGAAACTAACTGTACTAATAGATTAATAGATGGTTAAAATGAATGATGCTCATGGTGCGAAGGGTTAATGTCCATATAATTAATACAATAGGCTACATGGAGAGTCTGCATACCCAATAGGCTTATGTGCTTGTTTTATGGTTTCCAGGTGAGCAAAGTTATCAAAAATATATAAAAAAGTAAGAAGTGTAGTGATTCAGATGTAAAGTGGATGATTGTGACAGGTGTGAAGAAATTCCACTGACACTGAAATTCCCTCAACACTCTGCCCGCCCATTTCCTGCAGGGAAAAAGCACAGAACCAAAACAGAAGAACTCCCCACAGACAGAGTGATGGGGGCCGTCACAACTGAAACAAGCAAGCAAGGTAGAAATAAATCTACGCCTAGGCTATGCCAACAGCCAATAACAGCTAACATGAAACCAAAGAGTCTGATTATGGTCTGCATACAGTCTGCATACAGTTTGATTTTATAGGTTATTTTAAATATAATTCTTGGCGGCCAAGAGACATATTTTAGTAAAAGACCTCACTGACATTAAAGCCCACGCCAAGACTGTTACCATAGCAACAGATGGTACTGAACTCAAACAAAGTCGTTTTTCTCAAAAACTATTCATCAAAAAACTGATTTTTACTCAGAATGCTAACACTAACTCACATTAGTACGGAAGTGTATTATGGCCATTGTAGAATTATTTTATTTTTCAGGTTGGTTGGTTCAAGTCAGGTTGGTTCAGGCTTTTTTTTTTTTTTTTTTACCATTTTTGGGCATTTCTGTGCTAGTAGAGGTGTAAGATATTCAAAAACAGTTTACAAAGCGCTTTTCAGAGGAAAACATGACAACACAAAAACAGAACAATAATAGTCAATATATATAGCCAATAACAGTGGCGTGCACAGACTCTGTAAGGGGCAGGGGCAAAAAATGAAAAAGGGGCACCTCTTCCACCCGCACCAACCTGAAGCCACCTGGTTTGGGGGGCATGCTGATATAGCCCCCCAACTGGGCTGGAGTGAATATTAATTTAGGCTGAATTAGGTCACACACAAACACACTCTCTTTCTCTCTCTTACACACATACACACACACACACACACACACACACACACACACACACACACACACACACACACACACACACCTTATGCAAGAGTGTGTCTTTCAGTGGCATGGACACTGTCTGAGAAGGCACTTTTTCATTTTTCTTAGTGTTGTTAGGTCCGGCCTCATCTATGACTTTATATAGTCTAATAAATACACAAAGACAAATGTATTTCTTTGGACTTTCTCTGCACTCCATTTGATAAACAAACCAAACCCTCCCTCCTCTCCAGGTTAACCCTAACACATCACATAAACACCAGTGAATAGGTTCAAATAACAGGGATGATCAAATCAAAACTCGGATACCAACTCTTACTCTACGATTAATGTTTTATTTATGATTCTGAACTCACATTTAAATAAATTGTTGTTTTTGAAAATATGAATGACTCTGTGTGGTCGATGCTGATCATCAACCTACACTTACTGTGAACACACACATGTAAACAGACAACACAAATACACACATACAAACACACAGTCTGGTGCTGCCTGGCTGACAGACCAACAGGTGAACAGCGAGTCAGTGCATCAACCAGCTGTTAGGGGCCTATGGTAGAAAAAACACCTTTCCTTGTGACCTTAGGGCAAAAATGAAGCGTCCCATTAAAATGTCCCTTTGGATGAAAAAAGTGAGGGTCTCATGTTTTACTAGGGCGTCCCACAGTAGAAAAAAACAGAATTAATTTTCATTTTTCAGTCATTTTGCCCTGATGTCACACCAGATGGGTATTGGAGCAGCTCCACTGCCCCTCTGGTGTGACATTAGGGCAAAAATGAAGCACGGAAGGAGCCGGAGCCCCGGTGGATCAACAGGTGGAGCGCGTACCGTTAAGGCAGCGGCACGGGTTTGAATCCGGCCGTGCCTCTGCTGCATGTCATCCCCTCTCTCTGCCCTGTCTGTCCTGTCAATCTCTACTGCCCTGTCAATAAAGGTTCAGTGTTTATGCCAAATGGGTAAAACTGAGTAGAATAAGATGTAAGAAAGGATGTACTGTGAAATTCTTTAGTTAAACATTTATAAAACCTGGAGTAAAATTTACCTAAAATAGAACTGAAAACATTCCGTATGAAATGCTGGATCTTGGCTGTTGGAGCACTTTGACATAAAATCTGACTCTGCTCTTTCTTTAATGTGACTTTGATTGTCGGCTATTTTGCGTTCTTATATTTTTGTATGTTGTTTGTCTGTGACTTTCATGTTTCTCATGATGCTGCTTTCTTATCCAGATCCATTGTTTTTTCCACCGAAGAATACAATGAAATAGTTAAAGTTATTACATATTTTAACACGTTGCTGAAGTTTTAAAAATATTTTGCTGACAACCATGGTGTGGATGTTGTGTTCTCCTCACAAAGCCATGAAATGCTGAATGCTAAGTGAAGTCTGGCTGCAGATTTTATTTTTTTTCATTGCAGTTTCAAAACATCAGAAGCATGGAAAACAGAAAAATTCAATATTAATGCCTGTATGTAAAATGAATGATGAAAGCAGTGAAATGACTCACAACTTATAAAACAACAGAACAAGATATTGGTTTATTTTAGGGCAATTACAAGCAGATTTAAATGAAAATACAAACATTATTCTCATATTAAAGTGTGTGCATGTGTGTGTGTGTGTGTGTGTGTGTGTGTGTGTGTGTGTGTGTGTGTGTGTGATCCTGTCCAGAGTGAACTATCATTTCAGCAGCTGTCTTTGGTCAGCAGTGTGAGTGTTTCTCTCTCCATCCTCTATCTGACACAGAGACACTGAGGAACCAGACCCAGACCCAGACCACAACCAGAACCCAGGGTAGAGTGGTTCAGTGAATGTGGACTGGAAGGTGTGGATGTGCATCAGTGTGTCAGAGGAAACTGTGTAGAAGGACAGAGAGCCAGCAGGCCAGTCCAGATACACTGCTACTCTGTTAGAGTCAGAGGAGGAGAGGAAAGGTATGTCTGTTGATCTGTTATTGTGACAGACAGAGTAACTGTTACCAAAGCAGATCAGACTCCAGGACTTGTCATTCCCTCCAAGCCTGCAGTCAGCACCCTTTCCTCTCCTGCTGATTCCTCTGTAAGTCACTCCTATATCAACCTCTCCTTTCCTCTCGACCTCCCAGTAACAGCGACCAGTCAGACCATCTCTACACAGCAGCTGTTTCCAGCAGTCAAATCTCTCTGGGTGATCAGGATATGGCTGCTGCTCTGTCACCTCTGTCACCTTTCTGTTGTCTTCAGACAGGAGGAGCTCTCTGTGTGCTGTGTTTGGGTCCAGTGTGAGTTCACAGACATCTGATGGAGAACAAGACACAATACAGCAGCAGGTTAGAATAGAATAGAATAGAATAGAATAGAATAGAATAGAATAGAATAGAATAGAATAGAATGCCTTTATTGTCCACATACAAGGGCAATTTTGTTCAGATCAGCCACATACAAGACATACAGGGAGTTTGACATAAACAGTTTCTCATCTAATACACCTGTTCTGGTTATTTGTTGATTTATTGACAGTATGACAATTACTTTCTTATTATAACACATGATGTTATGAATGGATGTCACATACTGTGGTGTAGATGGGCTTTCCATCTCAATAGTTGAGTGTTTGCTGCTTTGTTTTCATGAATCAAACTAAATACACACTTACACTTTCTCACACCTGGTTTCAACCACTGCACTCCACCATGGTCCACACTGGAGGAATAAACAAAGTCAGACCAGCAGATTCTCTTTGATGATGGAAACATTTAAAAACCTTCCCTATGAAGGATTTCCACTCATATCCACCATTAAACATGAAACAGTATTCCTCAGCTTGTCAGTGTGACAGAGAAAATGTGTGTGACTCTCAGCCTTCTAGCAGACGTTGCCTCTCCATACCTGAGAGAGTCCAGTCTCCAGTGTGGATCCTCCAGTCCAGCAGAGAGCAGCTTCACTCCTGAGGCTCCTGGATGATTGTAGCTCAGGTCCAGCTCTCTCAGATGGGAGGGGTTGGAGCTCAGAGCTGAGGCCAGAGAAGCACAGGCTTCCTCTGTGAGCTGACAGCCTGACAGCCTGCACACACACACACACACACACACACACACACACACACACACACACACACACACGCACAAGCAGCAAACAGTGACATAGTGTGGCATAGTGTGTTCCAGTAAAAAATAATATTTATAATCATCTAAATTTTCTTCGATTTTGAAATAAAATCATCTCAATAACTTTCAATAACGACCAGACCAGAGTTCCTATCTTAAAGGATAATTCTGTTTATTTTCAACCTGGGCCTTTGCCATCATGACTGTTGATTGACGACACACACACACACACACACACACACACACACACACACATACACACACACACACACACACACACACAAACAAACACACACAGCAATCACACTCTCCAACAGTTAAACTTGTCTTCAAATAGTTGTGACCCCTCCTTTAACAGGTGTGTCTTTTGCAGTTTCAGTAATTTTATATAATTACCTGGTGTCTATAAAATACATCTGTTAAGTTTTTTTCAGTAAAAATCGTTTAGTTACAGCTTTAGCTATTCACTTTCCAGTGTTTGTTTCCCACCTACAAGAAAATAGGTCGTTTTACATAAGCAGCTTCTTATGCTAATGAGCTACTGCTCTGATTGGCTGGCCGTTGTGGAAGGCCCGCCCTCCTCTTAGCACTCATTGGTCGATTTCAGACAGTTCAGTGTCTACATAGAAACTGGAGCAAAATCTGACTGGCTTGTACAAGGGGGCGTGTTTTATAGTTGGTGACTCTGGGGAAATGGCATAGTAACATGATTCTGGGACCGGCCTAGAAGAGAAAGTAGCTGACTGACTGACTGACTGACTGACTGACTGACTACCCATTGTTGAAAGTCGCATGAGAAGTGGCATCAAGACCTACACAGTCATGGTGGTATACATGATATTGCGTTGTTTGCACTGTCATGGTGTGTTTCTGCCCCCGGATTTCAAACTGGAAAAACATGGCGGCTTGTTTGGAATCTTTCTCTTACATTATGAAAATAGTTCACCGAAATGTGTTTCTGAAAACATTTGAGGTGAGAAATCAGCCATGCAGCTGCTGAATCTGTCTTCAGATTCATCTGGTCATGACAAACAACTTTGCCAATACAAGTCTTCATGCCAAATCTATTTGTTTTCCGCCGTTTTGACTTTCACCAAATTTGACACACAGCATGTCTGGACTGCCCCTAATAAAAGTTATGGATGGAAGTTATGGAAAATTGATTTTTGATATTCCATACCATTCGGCCACAGTTGGTTGCCAAAGTTCACAACAATGTTGTGGGTGTGACTTATTTTACAAAAACTGAAGGGTTTATTCTATCTTAAGCAAATTTGGTGGACATGTCTCGGTAGATTGCTGAAGGTAACTTGGAAAGTTTGGTGGCATTTAGCCTACAGGTGGCTGTATAGCAATATTCTAACTTTAAAATGGCCATAACTCACTGGCTGTTAGGCTTTCAACAGTTGGACTCTCTCAAAACGTCCCTCTTTGTTTTGTTTCCCCCCTGTGCCACACAAAAGTGTGTGGGTAGTGGTTAAGGCAGAGGTCTTCAAAGCACAAGATTATAAGATCAAATCCCATGTTAACACTATCCTCTGACAGCAGCAATGTTGTGTCTTCAAATCTCCATCTTGGTCTTTTCTATGTGGACTTTGCACATTCTCCATGTTTGCAGTAAACATGCAAATGAGTGAGCAGAAAATACTGAAACTCGGAAACTCAGGTGAAGTTTGTTAGTCCACACAGCGACCTGAGCTCCACAGCGGAACGGCATAGAAGCCTTCTCCAAAACAACTGAAGTTGCTGGGGACCTGACTTGACCTGACTTCATAGTTAAAAAAAATAACCGAAACTTACCATAAAATGGCTCCATGCAGCTCGTCCAGCATATTGCAAGTCTCCTGAAGTCAAACGATCCGAAAGTGACACCATTATTTAGCTGAAATCACCACTGTAGCTGTTATTTCAAAATGTGCGGACCCGGCCTCGATAGGTAAGACTAGCTCGAATTAGGAGAAACAAGACTTCCGGTTTGGCTGTTTAACCTCCAAAATAAAAGCGTGACATTTTTAAATAGGTAGAATTACTGTTTTAAACCAATTACTTTGTATTTAATCGTCAAATTCAATAAGTGAGCACCCATATTAACGTTTGATGTCATAATAATAATGAAAAATGCCATAAGATGTGCCATTTTTAACTATAAACGATTACAATGTGCAGAATACATACAGAACAGAGACTAAAGTGGACATTAAACATTAATAAGGGTGCTGATTTACTGAATTTGACGGATAAATACAAAGTAATTGGTTTAAAACAGTATTTCTACGTATTTTCAGATCTCATGCTTTTATTTTGAAGGCTAAACGGACAAACTGGAAGTCTTGTTTTTGCTAATTCGAGCTAGTCTTATCTACCTCATTTTGAAATAACAGCTACAGTGGCGATTTCAGCTAAATAATGGTGTAAATGTCGGTCTTTTCAAGTCACTTTGGGATCGTTTGGCTTCCCGAGACTTGCATTATGCTGACCGAGCTGCATGGAGCCATTTTATGGTTATTATCCATTATTTTCAAGTCAGGTCCCCAGCAACTTCAGTTGTTTCAGAGAAGGCTTCAACACCGTTCTGCTGTGGAGCTCAGGGCGCTGTATGGACTAACAAACTTCACCCAAGTTTCAGCTCGCATGGGGGGGTGAGTAGTAATAATGACTAAATTTGCATTTTTGGATGAACTATTCCTTTGATGGAATATCGTTAGTTCAAGCAGAACACTGTAGTCGTGCTGTGCCCAGCTGATCAGCTATCAGCTGTTTCATCCAAACAACTCTCCAGCTGATCAGTACCAGCTGACTCTCAATCACCAATCACATTCAAACAAGTCAATGAGGAGGTTGAATCTGTCAGCTCACACTCTCACTCTGCTGTTCATTGATGCCACTGCTGCTAGAGACCTGGTTGCTGTAAAACTCCCTCCACCTCCCCATCCTCCTCCTGTTATTGTCTGTACATAGGATGTTGTGTAATCTCATGCATGCTGCTTGGATTCATTGGGAAGCATCCTCAAGAGCAGAGCCTTTCTGCCAAATACAACTGTATAACCAAATACAAAATAGAAACAGGTGCGCCTCTTCCAAAAGGCTACTTTGTAGCTGGGTGCTGTACTTCAATGATAAGAGTTTGAGTTGAAAAAAAACTGCTAGCACGTTTCGGTATTACACCTTGCTCTGATGAAGGTGTAATACCAAAACACGTTAGCAGTCATGGCCAAAAAATAAATTGGTGAAAATGAAGTGATGTTTTTTTTGTTATATTCTTTTTTATTATTATTTTGGTGTGCTGCTTTCTTTCAACTCAAACAACTGTATAACCATTTGCAATAAATGGTTTAAACTCCTTTGACGCAAGTGTCTCTGACTGAAAGTAAAGCAGAATTTAAATGGCCGTCTGTTGAACAGTAACAGTAATCCTGACCTGAGAGTTTCCAGTCTACAGTGTGGACTCCCCAGTCCAGCAGACAGCAGCTTCACTCCTGAATCCTGCAGGTCGTTGTTACTCAGGTCCAGCTCTCTCAGACTAGAGGACTGGGAGCTGAGAACTGAGGCCAGAGCTTCACAGCTCCTCTCTGACAGCTGACAGCCACTCAGCCTGAGGAAGAATTAGTGATGAACAACAACTTTAAAAGTATTTCTTTTTTCTCTCCTGTATAAAAGTCATATATTGAATCTATTCAGTTATCTGTGCACTTACACAGCTTTATTGGAGGCTTTGACCACTGGCAGCAGCCTCAGAAGAGCCTCCTCAGAAGCAAAGTATTTCTTCAGGTCAAACACATCCAGCTCTTCTTCTGATGACAGTAACATGAAGACCAGAGCCGACCACTGAGCAGGGGAGAGTTTGTCTGTGGAGAGTCTTCCTGATCTCAGGTACTGTTGGATCTCCTCCACTAGAGAACGGTCATTCAGCTCATTCAGACAGTGGAACAGATTGATGCTTCTCTCTGGGGAGGGATTCTTCCTGATCTTCTTCTTGACGTACTGGACTGTTTCCTGATTGGTCTGTGAGCTACTTCCTGTCTGTGTCAGCAGGCCTCGTAGGAGAGTCTGATTGGTCTGTGAGTTACTTCCTGTCTGTGTCAGCAGGCCTCGTAGGAGAGTCTGATTGGTCTGTGAGTTACTTCCTGTCTTTGTCAGCAGGCCTCGTAGGAGAGTCTGATTGGTCTCCAGTGAAAGGCCCAGGAGGAAGCGGAGGAACAAGTCCAGGTGTCCATTTGGACTCTGTAAGGCCTTGTCCACAGCACTCTGGTAGAGGTGTTTTAGTTTAGATTTGTCTCTGAATAGTTTAGACCGCAAGGATGTTGATTGTGGTTCTGACAGTAGATTGACACCAGCGTTGATGTATGACAGAGAGACATAAACAGCAGCCAGAAACTCCTGAATGCTCAGATGGACAAAGCAGAACACCTTGTCCTGGTACAGCCCACTCTCCTCTTTAAAGATCTGTGTGAACACTCCTGAGTACTCTGTGGCTGCTCTGATATCAATGCCACACTCTGTCAGGTCTGCTTCATAGAAGATCAGGTTGCCTTTCTCCAGCTGGTCAAATGCCAGTTTTCCCAGAGATTTAATCATCTTCCTGCTCTCTGTAGTCCAGAGTGGATCTGTCTCAGCTCCCCCATGATACTTGACATTCCCCTGTTTGGACTGAACCACCAGGAAGTGGATGTACATCTCAGTCAGGGTCTTGGGCATCTCTCCTCTCTCACTGGTTTTCAACACATGCTCCAGAACTGTAGCAGTGATCCAACAGAAGACTGGGATGTGGCACATGATGTGGACGCTTCGTGAAGTCTTGATGTGGGAGATGATTCTGCTGGCCTGCTCCTCATCTCTGAATCTCTTCCTGAAGTACTCCTCCTTTTGTGGGTCAGTGAAGCCTCTCACCTCTGTCACCACATCAACGCACTCAGGAGGGATCTGATTGGCTGCTGCAGGTCGTGTGGTTATCCAGAGGCGAGCAGAGGGAAGCAGTTTCCCCTTGATGAGGTTTGTCAGCAGCACATCCACTGAGGTTGACTCTGTAACATCAGTCAGGATCTCGTTGGTCTTGAAGTCTAGAGGAAGTCGACACTCATCCAGACCGTCAAAGATGAACACAACCTGGAACTTGTCAAACCTGCAGATTCCTGCTTCTTTGGTCTCAATAAAGAAGTGATGAAGAAGTTTCACCAAGCTGTACTTTTTCCCTTTCAGCAGATTCAGCTCTCGGAAAGTGAATGGAAATGTGAACCGTATATCCTGGTTGGCTTTGTCTTCAGCCCAGTCCAGAGTGAACTTCTGTGTTAAGACTGTTTTCCCAATGCCAGCCACTCCCTTTGTCATCAATGTTCTGGTTGGTTGATCTCTTCCAGGTAAGGGTTTAAAGATGTCTTCACATTTGATTGGTGTTTCTGGTCTCGCTGGTTTCCTGGATGCTGTTTCAATCTGTCTGACCTCATGTTCATCATTGACCTCTCCACTCCCTCCCTCTGTGATGTAGAGCTCTGTGTAGATCTGATTCAGAAGTGTTGGGTTTCCTGCTTTAGCAATCCCCTCAAACACGCACTGAAACTTCTCCGTCAGATTGGATTTGAGTTTACGCTGGCAGATGGCAGCAAGAGTTTCTGAATGAACAAAGAACAAATAACATTAATGAGTGGATGTTTCGGTAAACATGAGAAAAGTGAACATTTCCTGGTAAATGTATATATATCTCCACTCCATGGCATCTATTCAGCTCATCACTGATGAGTGGACAAACAGGTCCTCACTGTGTGTGCAGCTCAATGTGAATGGCAAGTGATGTGGTTTTTCCCAACATGCACCACTGTCACTGTGTATTATACTCACATTGACACATTAATCATTTTACTAGATTATCCAGAGGCATTGTGCTCAGTTACCTTTTCAACCTTGAACTGAATAGTGTCACGGCACACCATACCCGATTGGCTGTCCGGAGTGGCTGTCAGGTTGGGGGGTGGGCTTACCTAATCACAACCTGGTTGTGAAAGGGGGTGTGTCGGAGTGTTTGGGGGATCTTCACTACGTGTGAGTGTGGCACAGAGGGGGGAGCCCACGAGAGATTGCAAGGGAATTCTCCTGTGTTTTGCGAGTGATGAGAAAAGGTCACGGACAAAAAGTGTTTGGCCTCTCCCAAAAGTTTTAAGTTTACTTTAGTCTGCATCTCATGTGTTAACTAAATGAACTGTCAACGGAGCGCCGAGGCGAACCGGATTCCGTAAGCGGAGGAGCGTGCTGGCCGGGTTTCATGAGCTGGAACTGCGCCTATCTCCTGAGAGTCTTCGGGTAATCATGTATACACAGGCAGCCTGGCCCTGGAAGCCCTAGACGAACGCTGTAGTCAGTGTCATGCACAGTTTGCCCAGGGTTTGCTTTGCTGTGACAATAGGTTTGGCAAATATTTTTCCATCATGTTAAATCTGTTAAAAGCCTCTTACTGCTCTGCAGAGAGTCAGCCAGATCCTCCTGCTTCATTCTCCTCAGGAACTGCAGTGTGATCTTCAGAAAAGCTTTTCTGCTCCTCCTCTGCTCTTCTTCCTCACCGTCCACCACCTCCTCATCCTCCCTCTGTCTCTCTAAGCATTCTGGGTAATCTGGACTCAGAACCCTCTGGAATCTTTTCAGCTCGTTCTTCACAAAGGTGACGATGTTCTCCTCAAGCAGCTGGAACAGAATAATATATGAATTAAACGTTCTTATTAAAATGATGGAACACAACATCAGATCCATCTTGCATAGACTGAAAGTCCACTGGTCTAAAGAGTGCTGCATGGAGACTGAATGTTTGTTTTGCATTTCACTTGTTGGTCAAGTAAAGGTGTTGTTGTGCATTTACACACCATAAATATGGAGTCCAGGTCTGTTTGATGCTCCTGGGCAGACTGACCACTGGGAACCTCTGACCTCTTCTGGTGGAGTCTGGGACACACACACACACACACACACACACACTTAAAATACTTCACTTGAATTCACTCATTCACAGATTCAAATGTTTCAAGGTTCTACAGTGATGGACACTTAAAGGAATAGTTCACCCACAAATAAAAATGTTGTCAATATCTTCTCCCCCTCATGTCAGTTGAAACACTGGTGAAGTTTGTATGTCAGTATAACACACAGTGAGCTAGCTGGCAGAACTTCATATCAGCCTTCTCCAAAACAACTGTTTCTTTAGAGTTCCAGAAAGATAAAAAATGACATAAACCTATTTCAAGCAGCAGAATGCAAGTGTTGTGAAGCCAAACAGTTGCACTGTGAGTCCAAAAGTCCAATATTTACCTCATTATCGCCTAGATTTTTCCCTCAGAGCTCTGGTCACTGTACAGAGATTCCTGCTGCCTTCAGGTGCTGCTCGTCAGCTTGTACTTCTGAGTTTTACAGTCATAAATACAACTCGTCATGTATTCAAGTACTTTTTAGACAGAAATAACAAAATGTCTCTGAAACAAAAGTTGCTTTATGGTGGTACAAAGCTGCTTTGTGCTGCAAAGTTTATTGGCTAAAAGTTAAACACAGTGAGAATGTCACATCTTGGCATCTTGGGTATCATGTAAAATTCAAGTTTCTTCCATTTGTATGACTTTATTGGGTCGCTCAAACGTGCTCTACCCATAATTACAATATTCCCAGCAGCATTTGAAGGCAGCATCTGCTTGCTACTGTTGAGACGGTTGTTGCAGTGCAGAACAAGTGATAATCTAGGAGATAATGAGGTAAATATTGGACTTTTGGACCCACAGTGCAATCGTTTCGCTTCAGAGTCAGTTTGGAGTCATGGTTTATGGTCATTTTTTACCTTTATGGAACTGTAACAAAATGGTTTCCATCCAGTTGTTTTGGAGAGGGCTGCTGCGAAGCTGTGCCAGCAAACTGGCTGTGTGTTATATTGACATACAATACAATACATCAGGGATGCAAACAGTATGAAGGGCAAGACCAATTTTTTACTTTTATCAATAGAGTGATGTCCATGTTTGAGCAGAATAGGGATACACATAGACCGGTCACTCCTCATGGACACACAGCTGGGTACAGGAGCTGGATCCTGATTGTAGTAACTGCACCCACACCATCATTGTCATCTCACATCTGGAAAGGCCCTGTGCATTTTGTGTGAGCCTCCTCCCTGATAACAGATCAGTATGGTGGGGGAAGACTGTGAGATCGAAAGGAAAGGGCACTGACCTCAACGTAAATGACCTCATTTCCACCCCTAAGAGCTGGTATCAAGGAACAGACCTGGTAAATAACCATAAAACTCCAACACTCAGCCCTGTCTTTGTTCATCCCCAAGGAGACAGAGAGTCTGAGATGAGACACATTGGAATGTGTCCAAAATCAGGAGAAATCCTTGATACAGACTCATGAAACCTTGGGTATCACATTGTGGTGGACTCTAATGTATATGTCTAATTTTATGTGTAACTGTGATGTTTTATATAATAGTTATTTGCATTATTCAATTTCTTTATCTTTACATGGGTCTTAGATAGCCATGTTTGATATTAAAGTGTTCAGGAATTTGTGCTGAGTTTAATAATGTTAATGTTACGACGTCATCTTCCATGATTGTGTCTGCTGAAATGTTGGTTTAATTATCAGTATTGCATATTCACATGATCATCTATTCCTATTGCCATTGATTCATCACAATTCATAGGTATACCTCTTGTATATACTGTACTATATTCACTTGTATTTACCTGATTATTGAGTGTGCTTTAGTTTAGTAATAAATATATTATTTTACATAAAGTCACCTCCTGTGCTCATTGTGTGGGTTTAAATTCAAACATGCCGAGAACTCACTCCTTCAGATGAGACCTGTTGATGCTGTCTGTTATCTGGTGCCCCGTTCTTAATTCTCATTGAAGCTAACTCTAAATGATATTGATATCAGACACCATGAATACCTACCACCACTACACCACTACATTAAATCTACATGATCAATCAGTGTCTATATTTACATGTCTAAATCTCCTGTTTGCCTGAAATTGGCTTTTCAACGATGTTGGGACGTTTTGGTGTGTAAACCATTTCCTGTGGGCGTGTCTTATGCGTGTGGCCAGCAGTGAGCTGGTTGTGGCTATCAAGGTGAGGCTAGCAGGATGAGGCAACTTGACCAAATGTGGGGGAGGCGGGACTAAGGTTGCAATCACAACTATAGCTGGTTTTCTGTGCTCCGAACCATAGTGGAAGTTTACTTTGTTGGATTTTAGTATCTACAAATCATTTCTTCTCCAAAGTTGCACTAGAAAAATACATCCAAGACAAAAATGTGAGAAAATATTGTTAATAAAGTTTACAGCTTCTATTATATTGATTACGAATCTTTATTGTGAATTTAAATTTAGATCACAGGTGTGTAAATATTTTCTTTGAGTGTAAATTCCAACATGCAAGTTGTAAAGTATTTAGCTGAAAAAACATATTTATAGTTTCTGGCTAGCATAATCCAGATGAAGATCCATTTTGGCTGAACAGCTGTATTGCAGAGCAGTGAGCAGTTATTTTTCTCTTTCCAGTGTCTTTCCTTCATATCCTCACTACAAGCTTTGCTTCATGAATACAATCCTCTCATAGTGTGTAATGCAACAGTGAAGGGAAACAATTCTAAATGACAGAACAGAACATTTTTCCTTCATCATTATGAATCAAGTTTTATCAGGTAGGCTTACAGTATAACCAGTCCTCTTACTTTGTGTCTGAGGGTCCAGGTTCATTACTGAAGTCTGGAGGATTATCTTTAGACCAGTCACTCTTCATAGACAGACAGCTGGGTACTGGAGACTCTGCTCTCTGCCTGTGGTACTGAGCTCTGGAAACAGAAATGTTTTATACATATCATTAGTTCTAGTAAAGACAGACAACAATGCATGTGACGTTGCATATTGTCACTTTTTCTGTCCATCTGGTTCCTCCATCTGGAGTTTTTGCTAAGGTGAACAGCTGGTTATCTTCATATCCTAATCTGCACTTTCAATCTGCTCTGTGCCAGACTTTAGTTTGTACTGATCACCTCTGTCCCCAAGGTTCTGGCTGATGGTGTCGGGTCCAGCACTCTGTACGGACTCTGCAGAGTCAGTCAGTCTTTCATCAAGACCGCTAACAGTGACTCAAGTGACTCAAAAGAAAAAGACTCTCAGTAGGTTTGGACATCTTGGTCCTTAAGGATGTCTTCAGCTGCAGCAGGTTGTGATGAGTATACAGTATATGTGGCAGCCTAATAAAATGTACCACTGTTCCATTGTATCAGTGAGTACGTTTACATGCACACCAATACTTCCATTACTGGGAGTAATCAGCTTATATTATAAGTAATGTGATTCCTCTAATGACTCGGTTTACATGGATTCAGTGAATAATCTGCCTATCGCTCTTCACTCCACTGCACTGCTCCATGTTGTTTGCTTTGTAAATACAACATCCAGGTTACTGCGTCTGGTGACCTTTGACCTGTTCAGTTTGAAAAAGCCAAAAGAAATCTAAGGTGTTTACATGCCTCAATAGATGGAAGATGAGGATGATGAAGAGAATCAGATGAAGGCCTTAACATGACACTTTCAGTCTTAGTGTTGCCTTAATTGGGCTAAGATCCAACTATTAGTGCGTATGTAAACGTACTCTATGTAGGAGCAGTTCAGTGGGTTAATCAGTGATTCCAGTAGTGAGAAGATTTCAAGGAGGAACCACATGAAGAAATGAAGTAGAATTACAGTTAAAATTAAGTTCAACTAAACAAGTGAGTTTTATTTTATTAATGAAATGGCTGTAACAGCAGATGGGTTTTCTATGGAGCCCAGCAGTGGCCATCGGGAGAAAAATAATAATAAATAATGTTGTGGTCACGATTTACTGTAACATGCGCACAATATGTAAATCGATCCCTTGTGTTGTTGTATTCATGTGCACAAGATACATTTCATTCTCTCCATTTGGTTAATATGAGCTTCGTTTTGGTTTATTCCTGAGCACCAGATACAATTCGTTCCCTCGATTTGTGCTCTTGACGTGCGCTCCACATGTAAAACGTGCGCATGTAACGGATGTGGATAGGGCATGCAAAGGAACGATTCACAGGGTTGGTTTCCAGCATTTATTTTCTCCTGCAGAAGACAATATAACACATATGAGTTGCCTTCTGGTCTTCCCTGCACATCTGCTCCCCCAGCAATGCAAGACGGCACTGTCCGATTTCATTCTTTTTCTTAAAATACAGTAGATACTTTACTTTACAGTATCTACACAGGTCAACACAATATTCCTAATACAATGAAATTTCTAACCAAGAGCAATTAAAATATGAAGGAAACACATTTTTCTTAAGTCTTAACTCTATCCTCTTCAAAACTTAATTTGAACCATGAAAAACAATATACAAAAGGAAAATCAGAGACACCTGGTGGGCAAAGTAAAAAGGTGCGTGAGGTAGGGTGACTAAACAGAGACAACGAAAATTATAACATTTAACAAAGGAAAACGCATACCTGCAGAAGACAATATAACACATATGAGTTGCCTTCTGGTCTTCCCTGCACATCTGCTCCTAAACATGCCAAATAACAGAATTTACACTAGGAAATGGATGCTAAAATCACTGCGACGCTACGTTGGTCACATGGCACAGGGCAGCCTGCCGTAATACAAATGGCGCCTAGCAAGTTAAATGAAAACTTCCACAAAACTTATATTAACGATCAAAAACAACACAAAACAGCTGGGTAACGTAATAGTATTAACAATAAACAATATGCACTAAAGGTTACAACATAAATGGTTCAATTTCCAAGGAAAACAATGAAATAGCGCGGCAGCATTTTTCCACACAACTTACCCCCAGCAATGCAAGACGGCACTGTGGGGGGCAGAGGGGCGGCTACGGAAACTCAGGTGGTACAGAAGAGGCGATGTGCAGCAAGGTAATTTCCACAGGAAACATTAATAAAAATAAGGGTAAATAAAATAACTCATTAAGATAAAATTCACAAATACTCAACAGAATCATTAAATATAAATAAAATTCACAAATACAAATTGGAAATAAGAATTAATAACATGCATTTTTAACTCTGTTACACCCACCCCCACTGAATTTTATCGAATTCGAGCACCAACTACACAGTTTGCACTAAAGAAAACACTACAAATTGACAAATTACAAAGGGTCAGCATCAAGAAAACCAACAACAAATGTATCCCATAAGGATGAAGTGGTATGAGAGCAGCGCTTATCCCTCAATCCAGCAACTGGCAACAGGGTGCCTTGTACACCCCACAAGACCCCAACACATAGCGTAGTGCAGGCCCATGACAGAGAAGAAAATGAAAACAGTGGACCATTTTACCAATACAAAAACTTCCAGACCCACAAAAGCATAGGCTATCTGATTAAAATTTTAGTCAGCAAAAGCCTGGAACATAGTTTTGCAAACAGCCTTAACATCGAACTTGTCCCGAACAACATCCTGTCTGGACATGGTTTGTATGAGCCTATTCACAGGTTTGACTAGGCGACCAAATCTTGACCTGACCTGTGTCTGTGCATCAGAAGGACCACAGTGCGTGGATGAGGTCTGATCAACAGTGTGCAGAGCGTCTGATGTATTGTCTGTCTGTGTCATGGTGTTGAGAGCAGGGTCTGGCTGTCTCACATGTACTGGAACAACCACAGCAGTCACAGGGCTAGAATCACAGGTCACAGACTGATCTGTCATGTGGTCCTCAGGTGAGACTGAGGCGTCCTGGGGGTTAGAGGTCACGCTTGTCATGTCAGTAACGTCCGCCCCAGACAGACTTGGGACAGACAACTGTGTAATCCATTCTATGGTTCTCCTCTCAGAATCCACAGGCTCCGGATCAGTCAAGGGACCCTGTCTCTCTCCCACAGTCACAGGTGAGTTACTGCCACTTTCAGCGTCAAGGCTTTCACTAGCCCCACAAAGAGTCCCGCTCTCTCTCTCAAACAAGGTCTCTCCTGCCTCTCCCACATCAACAGTACCTGGAACTGAGGATTCTGTAACCGGCACGGATGAGGCAAGGTCAGACTGTCCACATGCATCCCCCACAGGGAGGAAATTGGCCAGCAGCAGCAGGTTCCTGTGGATCACCTTCTCCTGTCCAGTGATTGTGTTGCGGATCCTGTATGTGTGCGTCTCTGCGTTCATGTCCACCACAGTGTAGATGATTGATTCCCACCGGTCAGCAAGCTTCTTTTTACCTCTTTCCTTCCTATTGGCCAAGAGCACTCTGTCACCGATTTCAATTTTGGATCCCTTTACTTTCTTGTTGTACAGCTGAGCATGTCTACTCTGCTCCTTTGCAGCATGGTCCTGGGCAATCACCATTGCTTCTTTCAGATCACTGGCGAGGAATGCCACATACTTATCATAGCTCGTCACAGCAGAGTCATGAAGGACAGTACGAAAGAGGACATCAACAGGTAGGCGGGGGACGCGACCAAACATGAGGTAAAAGGGGGATAGCCTGTCGTCTCATGTGCCGTGCAGTTATACATGAATGTCAGAGTCTGTAAGCGTCGCGGCCAGTCAGCTTTCTCTTCAGGGGACAAAGCACGGATCATGCCACCCAAGGTCCGATTGAACCGTTCCACACTCCCATTCCCCATTGGATGGTAGGGGGTTGTGTGTGATTTTCTGACACCTGAGACCCTGAGGAGCTCACTTATCAGCCGACTCTCAAAGTTTGCACCTTGGTCACTATGGATCCTTTCCGGGAATCCAAAGACACAGAAATACCGGTCCCAGAGAACCCTTGCCACCTGCTTAGCTGTCTGGTCTTTACATGGAAACGCCTGAGCCATCCTCGTGAAATGGTCTGTTATCACCAAGACATCGATAGACTTGTTTCTGGAGTCTTCGGCCGACCAAAAGTCAATACAGACCAGCTCCAGTGGCCTGGTTGATGTTATACTTTCCAGGGGAGCCCTTCCCTCAGGCTCAACTGTCTTGCTGACGACGCATCGCTGACAATGACGAACATAGTCTCTCACGTCCCTGTCGAGGTTTGGCCAGAAAAACCTCTGTCTCGTCAAGCTGAGGCTCCTGAACTGAGCTTGATGTCCGGCTCCGTCGTGAATTCCTTGCAGAACCTCAGTCTTGAGGGAGTCAGGGACAACATATTGGAAACGCTTTGCCTTGGTTTTCTGGTCCCTTGAAATCCTGTACAGCACACCATTGCTCACAGTGAGTCTATCCCAGTGCTTCAAGTATCTTGTGACCGAAACAGACTCTTTAAACCTTTCTCTCCTAGAAGGCCTCCGACGTCTCTCAACATAGAACAGAACACGAGAGAGAGTTCTATCCTCCATCTGCTTATCACGGAGGTCCTTTTCGGTGTAGGCAGGTAAGGCGTCCAGTCCAGGTGGAACCAACTGAGGTAAGTACTGCAACACTTCAACAGCACGGGCCCTCGGACCAGCATCCCACTCAATGTGCGACTGTAGAACAGCAGAGACATCCTCCATTGCAACAGACTGAGCGTGCATGCGAAGTGGACTGCATGTGGACTGAGCAGTGTTACTCACTGGAGAGGGTTTCTTGTGACCACTGGATGACCGGAAGGCATTTTGGACAGAAGTACTCGACATATCTTTGATCTCGGTGAGAAGACCTGCATAAGGTTCAGCGAGCAGCCTGTGGCCAACACCCTCCTTGACAAATGGTACACGGCTCAGGGCATCAGCTACAATGTTCTGCCGACCTGGGACATACTTGATATCAAAGTCATAACTCGCCAACTTGGCTACCCAGCGCTGCTCACAACAGTCTAGCTTTGGCTTTGTCAGGATGTGAGTCAATGGGTTATTGTCCGTCCAGACTGTGAATTTGTGGCCTTTTAGCCAGTGACTGAACTTGTCGCAGACTGACCATTTCAAAGCCAGAAACTCCAAACGGTGAGCTGGGTAGTTCTTTTGGGACTGAGATAACGACTTGCTGGCGAAAGCAATGGGTCTGGCTAGTGCTTCACCCTCTTGAATTTGAGACAGAACAGCACCTATGCCATCCAAGGATGCATCAGTTGACAGCATGAAGGGACGGGCGAAGTCAGGATGAGCCAGGACGACACTGTGAACCAGTGAAGCCTTCAGGTTTTCAAAAGCCTGTTCCTGCTCCAGTGTCCAGTCAGACGCATACAACTTCCTGCTTGACAGTTTGTTTTTATGTTGCTTGCCTTTTCTTTTCTCACCCTTCAACAGATTAAAGAGCGGCTTGGCGATGGCAGAGTATCGCGGCACAAAGTGTTGATAGTAATTTATCATCCCTAAAAAGGATCGTATCCGCTTCTGGGATGGGGTCACACCATCAGGCTCCATGAGGTCAGTGCTTGTCATGTTTGCGATGTTCTCAACCTTACTGGGGTCTGTTGAAACACCATTCTCATCTATTATGTGGCCGAGAAACTTTACAGACTTCCTGAGGAAGAAGCACTTTTTGGGGGCCAACTTCAAGTTATGGCCACGCAGCCTGTCAAACACCATCTTCAGGCGCAGCAAGGCAGTCTCTTCATCAGGTGCAAACACCAACAAATCATCCAAGTAGCATAGCAGACTCAAATAGTTCTGGTCCCCGAAAATGCTGGTCATCATGCGCATAAAGCTCCCAGGGCTGTTGCAAAGGCCCTGTGGCAGACGGTTATACTCATAAAGGCCCATGGGAGTGGTAAAGGCAGAGTACTTCCTGTCGTCCTCATGGAGTGGCATGTTGTAAAATCCAGAGGTCAAATCCATCGTGCTGAAGAGGCAGTTGCCTCCCAGCGCTGCCAAACAATCTGCCTGGTGGGGAAGGGGGTGAGCGTCCTTCAGTGTCCTTTTATTCAACCAGCGAAAGTCTGTACAGATGCGGAGATCTCCGTTTTTTTTCCACACAAGCACCAAAGGTGATGCGTATTCACTGGTCGATTTTCTGATGATTTCCTTTTCCTCCATTTCGCTCAGTACCTGGCGCAGCTTTTGGTACTGGCCAGGGGGCACTCTCCTGTATGGGAGCCTGAATGGTCTGCTGTCCGACAGGTGTATGCGGTGTACAAAGCCCGTCGCCTCCCCACAGTCAAGATGGTGGCGTGAAAAGACATCCTCATACCGCAAAACAAGGTCAGCCATCCTCCTCTTACAGTCCACTGACACTTCACATGACTCAATGTCAACGGTACTGAGCCCAGCTGACCTGAGCTGCTCTTTGACAGAAACTGCATCAGCAGTAGGTGGCACAGCTGATTGGGTGCAGCTGACCAGGGGAACCTCTGAGCGTTCAGCAACATCCATGTCCTCAAGCGCTACACAGGAGTAGACATCAGCCAGCTTTGCATTGCGCCTCAACAGCACAGGCCTGTCAGATGTATTGATGAGCTTTAGTGGGACCCACCTGTCTCCCCACAGTGGAGTCACAATCTTTGCGACCAAAACACCTCTGGGAGCTGAGCGGGACGACGTGGGCTCTGTCATGACGGTGCTGCCTGGGGAAACAGCAGTGTTTTTGGGCAGTCTTCCCCAGATGAGATATTCACGGCCAGGCTCGAGGCAGGTAGCTGAGTTACACCTGACTGTACCAACCTTGTCAGGAATATCTTCACCTTTCCAGGGGCTCAGACCAGAGAGCATAGACAGGAAATGTTCAGTTTCTGGGTCTCTGGTTGGGCAGGGGTCAGACACTGTCTTCCAATAGGACTTGCATAGCTTAGACTGATGCAGGATGTATTTTATAACATTGGTCCCCAGTATCAACTCATCATGCTGTCCCGGGACAACAAGTGTGGGAACCAACATCTTACAGCCATACACTTCCATCTCCACGTCAAAAGCACACTTGGGCTTAACACGAAGTCCGCCACACCCAACAAGGACTACATTCACATCAATCTGTTTTTGGTCAGTTATCACCCCAGCCTCTCTCAGTTTCATCTCAGCTGTTTCACTGATGCTGCAGGCCATTGAACCACTGTCCAACATGCCCCCCATTTTCACTGTCCCACCCATCGCCACAGGTGTGTAGAAAAGACTGTCACAACTGCCAACTCTGTGAATATTCTGATAAACAACAACTTCAGAGTCATCACATGAGTCTCTCACAGACGTGTAAACTGTCTCAGCATCAGACATGTCATCAGTTTGGGAGTTCGTGGTGCGACCTGTACTGCCTCCCTCTGAATACAGGTCAGCTAGTTTCCCTCAGACTGGGATTGGGAGGAGTTATTGGCAGGGCAATTCAGTCTGGTGTGGCCAGGGGCGAGGCAGGCAAAACACAGTCTCTCGGACATGCAGTGTGAAATGGTGGTGTGGCTTGAGTCATTACAGACTTTACAAACTGCCTCTCTGGGACGTCTATCACGAGAGGCACGCTGAAACCTCCCACCTCGAATTGGATGAGAAGCATTGCGCTGCTGCATTTTCTCCATCATCTCTTGAAACATTTCGACCATACGAGTGAGAAGTCTCTCCTCTGACTGTTGGAGATTCTGTGCCACAGTTGGTACAGAGGCATGACTTGAAGCATGGTGAGATTCACCTTGAACTGGAGCATGGTGGGATTCGCCTTGAACTGGGACAGACGCTGGAGAGGGGCAAGGAGGATGACACACATGACGCTGGGTGTGGAGAGAGGAAGGTGAGGGACTCGGAGTGTGGCACTGCTCAGACACTGCCAGGCTCGGTGATGGTGAACTGGGCTGCTCAGAGGTGACAGTGGTGATGTGGCTTTTTAGCTGTGCAGCACCAGAGGCTCTGCCACTAGCCCTCAACTCTCTCTGATAATCATCGATCCTCAGCTGAACATCACGTGAGGTCCACTCATGAATTGGCTTACACTTTAGGGTGCAGGATAGCTCTGGGTCAGGGCAGTGTTTCACGAACATGAGAGCCACCTCATCATTCATGTTCTCCGTCTGCTTCCCTTGTCTGCGCAGGCCCTCAAGAGCCAGGTCCGCTGCTTTGTTCAGTCTTATCCAGTAGTCGACTGGATTCTCTCTGTGCTTGGGCAGAGTTGCATAAAAGTCAGCGAGAGGGAGACATGAGGGAGCATCACTGAAATAATGGAGAAGAACACTGTATATTAGTTCAGGTTTCTGTTTAACGTCAAGTGCAGGATCACTACGCAAGGCAATCTTCACAACATCTCTTGCCTTGCCCATCAAATGGCTCATAATTTCTTCCGCTTGGTCATACACAGGAATCTCTTGCTTTCTGAGATGAGTTTTAGTCATGTCAATCCAGTCCTGGACCGAGTACTTGTCGGTGCTGTCACCCCTGAACGTCTGGAGTCCTTTATCAGACTTAACATGAACTGTCACATGTGGAAGGTCATGTCTGTTAACATCACAGTGTGTGTTCTGGGTGGTAGAAGTAGTCTGGTGGTCACTATTCATGTTCACAACACCAGCTGACATCAACTTTGCTACAATGGATTCACCAATTTGAGCACCTAACTGCCCTACCATGTCTGTGAGATGGTGAATGGCATCAACATCACTGCCAGGAGTGGAAGTGCGGGGACCCTCCCTCATGAACCCACTAACAGGAGTGCAACCTGGGCTCTGACCTAACCCTGTATCTGCACAACCATCAGACATGAACTTTGAATGTCCCACATCCCTACTGTCAGCAATATCACTGCGCCAAACACCCCTACCTTTTGGCAAACTAGGACTAGCAAACATATCCATTGTTATTTTAGCAGCTGCTTTCAACTATCAAATGTACTTGCGTTGTGTATATTTATACAGAAACAAAGTGGAGTAGAAAAGCAAGCTAATTTGAAGAACAAAAAGAATATATACAATAGTAATTAAAACTTGTCAACTCACTGAGGATAAACAATTTAAAGCTCTATGCCCTAGTCCACAGTCTTTTATAGATCTGACCACACAATAATCTTGAAATGTAGATCAGGACGGCAGCACAGCATCCACGGCGACGAGCATCAAGCTGATCTGCAGATCCAAAGGGTCACGGCACCAGTGTAACGGATGTGGATAGGGCATGCAAAGGAACGATTCACAGGGTTGGTTTCCAGCATTTATTTTCTCCTGCAGAAGACAATATAACACATATGAGTTGCCTTCTGGTCTTCCCTGCACATCTGCTCCCCCAGCAATGCAAGACGGCACTGTCCGATTTCATTCTTTTTCTTAAAATACAGTAGATACTTTACTTTACAGTATCTACACAGGTCAACACAATATTCCTAATACAATGAAATTTCTAACCAAGAGCAATTAAAATATGAAGGAAACACATTTTTCTTAAGTCTTAACTCTATCCTCTTCAAAACTTAATTTGAACCATGAAAAACAATATACAAAAGGAAAATCAGAGACACCTGGTGGGCAAAGTAAAAAGGTGCGTGAGGTAGGGTGACTAAACAGAGACAACGAAAATTATAACATTTAACAAAGGAAAACGCATACCTGCAGAAGACAATATAACACATATGAGTTGCCTTCTGGTCTTCCCTGCACATCTGCTCCTAAACATGCCAAATAACAGAATTTACACTAGGAAATGGATGCTAAAATCACTGCGACGCTACGTTGGTCACATGGCACAGGGCAGCCTGCCGTAATACAAATGGCGCCTAGCAAGTTAAATGAAAACTTCCACAAAACTTATATTAACGATCAAAAACAACACAAAACAGCTGGGTAACGTAATAGTATTAACAATAAACAATATGCACTAAAGGTTACAACATAAATGGTTCAATTTCCAAGGAAAACAATGAAATAGCGCGGCAGCATTTTTCCACACAACTTACCCCCAGCAATGCAAGACGGCACTGTGGGGGGCAGAGGGGCGGCTACGGAAACTCAGGTGGTACAGAAGAGGCGATGTGCAGCAAGGTAATTTCCACAGGAAACATTAATAAAAATAAGGGTAAATAAAATAACTCATTAAGATAAAATTCACAAATACTCAACAGAATCATTAAATTATAAATAAAATTCACAAATACAAATTGGAAATAAGAATTAATAACATGCATTTTTAACTCTGTTACATTAACATATAACTATAGATTAGAGACAATACACAATAAAAGAAGGTAATGCAGCATGCATAGGGTTAAAAACCAAAATTACTTAAAAGCAAAAAAAAAAAAAAAAAAAAAAAAGAGAAATGAAGTGATCAGTTGTGTCCTATCATGGCACTTTAAGAGTTGGGATCACAAAATGACATATGTGATGAAAATCATTGGTGTTATTTGAAATGAATACTCAGATATTTCCTTGTTTTGTGACATAAGAATTCAAAAAGCTGAAGAAATCAGGATCACAAATTCCCAAGTCAACAGCATTTTCTTTTCTCCTATCTTCCCCATGTGATGTGAATGCGGCATATAGGTATTCAGCTCTTGTCGGCTGGCCAAGCAGTACTAGTGTCTTTCTGTACACACACACACACACACACACACACACACACACACACTTTCTGTTTCCAACACTGTGAGGGGTTTGAAATCCCCGTCAGCTCACCCCCTGCTGTTAAAACTCCCCGAAGCTGCTTTCCTTACAGAAAAAAGCACTTTAATGCGTGTGTGTGTGTGTGTGTGTGTGTGTGTGTGTGTGCCAATATTGCAGTCAGCAGAATCAGTGTGTTTTAAACTAGACAGCCAGACTGCCAACTGCATTCAACTTAGCCAGGCTGCTACAGAATGACATGAGAGCCGGTGACAGGGAACGTGTTTGAACTAACTTGTGCAGTCACACACACACACACACACACACACACACACTCTCACACACACACACACACTCATGCACGCCCGTGTTGGACACACACCTATACCCCGATGCACACACAGCGACTACACACTTACATACACGTGTTGAACACACACTTACACACACATACTTGGGTACAGCTCCCCGACTTACTATAGCACTCTCTCTCTCTCTCTCTCTCTCTCTCTCTCTCTCTCTCTCTCTCTCTCTCTCTCTCTCTCTCTCTCTCTGTCTCACGCACTCACACACACACTTGCACAGCAGCACCAAGTTTGGGCTAAGAATCCCCCAGACACAGGGAAACCTGCCAAGCAAGTAGGAGTTCCATCAATAACCACTTTGTGACACACACACACACACACACACACACACTCTCTCTCTCTCTCTCTCACACACACACACACACACACACACACACACACACACACACACTAAAGACCGCGGCGGCTGGCTGATGGGAGGGACTAGGACAGGATGGATCCTCCTGGGGAGTTTCTTCCGCGGCGCTCCGGAAATTCCCCGGCCTCTTCTTCTCCATCGCCTCCTGTTGCCTTTGCGCTGACTCAGCAGCTCGCCTCACACACACACACACACACACACACTCACACACACACACTCACACTGTACAGCATCCTCATCGGGATACTTTGACATTCCGAATCTTTCTCTTCACCACTTGTCACTTTGGAGGTGGAAAAGTTTCACTTCACTGAACCCCTTAAATGTCTCGTTAGTATTCATCACCGAAGCTAAACAGAAGGGAAGCTACAGTTAGCTCCGGCTTGTACAGTAGGTAGTGGAGGTGGTTCTCAACACGGGGTCCGGGGACCACCAGGGGTCCTTGAGAGGGTTCCAGGGTGGTCCCCAGCAAATTGATGAATTGTTAAACTTCAGCATTATTTCATTTACAAGAAGTTAACACAATTAGAGAATGTAGAAGAATGACTGTTTTGATCATAGCTTCACTGGTATCTCTCTACCTACAAAACAGATACATGGGATTCTGGACAAAATCATATCTAGCAATAAAAATATTCTCAGATTTGGGTCAGAGAGACAAAATCTCATCAAATGGGGGTCTGTGGCTATGTTGAAGTCCTTGCATCTAATATCATTTGCCACCAAAACTTCCACAAATGGAACAACTGGGGACACAATTACTGACAAGATATTATTTGCTCAGTATGACAAATTATTAGGTCTAGTTCACCAAAACATCAGATTAAAGGGAACATTGGTCCTGATTGCTCCTGTGGTGTTTTTTTTTTTTTAAAGCTGCACAATGCAATTTTCACATGTTGGTGGCCACAAATGGTAGAGAGAGCTGACTGTTTGAATTTTGAGGACTTCAATACCCATAAATCCTCTAAGTTGACGTCAGTAAACTACTAAAAGACGCATCATTGCCATTACTTATGAATGAATTGAAAATAAGGTTATATTTTTTTCAGGAAAAGTGTTACAGTTACAGTGGAACTTAAAGATAAGAGTTTCCAAATGCAGTCCTAACAAGTTTTGCTTGAACTTTGCTCTCCATTGTAATGATTAAAAAAACGACAAGATCAAAGTTGGACTCAGTAAAGTACCGGGAGTCCTCACACTTTACCATATATAATTGATACTCAGACAGACAGAAACACACACACACACACACACAGTCAGACACCCCACCCCCTACCCTGTCCTCCCATCTTTTTGCGACGGAGTGTATAGGGGCATGTGTTGGCCTTGGGCTCTCATCTCTGTTTTATCGCTCTCTCTCTCTCTCTCTCTCTTTCTTCCGCCCCTCTATCCCTCCCTCTTCAGCTCGTTAATGTGAGGGAGAACCTGTCTATCTTTGTCTTCTGAATAGGCGACCGTAAAGACGACGGGTGAACTTTGGAGCCGTACCCTTTCACCCCCCCCACCCCCTTTGGTTGATGATGTTCCAGTGTTATCGTTAGTGCAGTAGTGTCTTAACGCCGTCCATTGGAAGAACACAGACCATACAGTACATTCAGTAGGATTAGCTTTTAAAAAGTTAACTAAACCCCAAACTCAAATCTGTGATGAAGCCTGACATCTAGCAGATGGCCAGTTCAGTACCCTACTTTTCACCATTAGATGTCAGGCTTTACACAGATTTGGCGTTGGAGTTTAGTTACTCTTTAATTAATATTACGAACTGCATAGATCCGGTTCTTGTTCACTTCTGATTGGCTGAATTGCGTTCAAAGCCATTGTGGAATACCAAACTATCCTATGAGTGCGTAACTGGTAATTTAGATATTAATCATATAATGTTAAAAGATACAAACGCACACCTGCGGCAGTTCATTTAACCATTTCTAACCGTAAATCCCGACTCATATTGCTACTTACAGTATGTGTCGCTAAGCATCCGCTTTGTTTAGCTATTCAAGAAGAATATTTCATTTAGCTTTTATTGATGAAAGCTCTATGTGATAACTTGATACGTCAGTGGCTAGTCTGGTCAGAAAGTCTCACGATTTTACTGCTGTCACACTTTTAATGACATCAAACAACAAACAAGTGTGTGCTTGATCATGTAAACACTCGTGACACTGTAGGCTGCTTGGGATAAAACTGAACATTCTCTGCAGTGTCGGCTGCACGGACAAAGAGAGAGAGAGTTTGGAGGTGGAGGAGGGGCTTTTATAGCCTTCCTGGTCAGGTGTTCCAATTAGGGCGGCACCGTTCCAGGACACCTGAAACAACAACAACACAAACTCCACAACCCAACTGTCCTATTCATAACACAGTATATGACATAAATATTCATCAGATATGTGTGTTTATATATAAATATATGTTTTTTTCTCTACCATTATCGTTTAGCCACTTCTTCAAATTTAATTCCCAAATTAATTCATATAATACTAGACAGTTTGATCATCTTCACCTTCCTTTTTACAAAACGAAACATGGCCAGTACTCTCTTAGATATTGTGGTGTACAGATATGGAACGCTAAAGCTCACGTTATCAAGAGCTTGTTATCTTTAGAAAATTTTAAAAGGAAATTGTCATCACATTTAATTCATGATGTCTAATTATTTTTTGACGTGTATATATATATTTTTTTTTCTTTCTCTTCTTTTTCCTCTTGTTTTTCATGTATTTCTTTGTTTTTATTGGATTATTGTCTACTGATTGGTTATTTTTTTTGCTCAGTTTGTGTGCTTCTTGTTGTCATTTATTTTTTGTTGCATTTTTCTAAATTATGTAGCTTAGTTTTTTTCTTTTTTTGTTATTGTTTGTTTTCCTCCTTAAGTTTTGGGGGAGGTCCGTTGTATAAGCCTGTGGCTTCTTGACCTCTCCTGTCACATCTTTTATTTTTTTCATCATCTGGATTTTATGCAGTTTTATGTGTGCGCAAATAAAATAAAATAAATAAAATTAAATAAACAGTTTGTACACAGAAATACTCACAATATTGTAAGATGCTTGGGAGAAAATGCTGTGTCTGCCATTGTAGAATACTTCTCACAAAAGCTAACAGGCTAATATATAGCTATGATGCTAGCGTTGCCGTGGTCGTTAGCATTAGCATTAGCGTCTAATAACAGTGAATGTTTTACCACATGAAAAAAGTCAGCGCATAGAGCTTCTAAAAATAGGATTTGTTCTTCTTTTTTTTTTATCATAACAGTGTTTTACTTCTGTTTTATAAAAACAATAAGCCACTCCACGACCTACAATGTTTAAAACCGCTAATAGGGTTTTACTCCTACTGGCTTCGTGCCTAACAATGACTCAACGTAGCGGTTTTAAAATCACAGTAAAACGCAGCCTCGGGTGGCACTGCTTAATTAAAGCGCTGGTGTGCAGCAACAAACCTTTTAATTCCCCCAAAAGTCTAAGGATTTGACACAAAAAAAATGGTGTTTCCCCCTATTAATGCCTGTGAATTCCGCACATAAAATGCATGTTTAACTGTCCAGCTTGGCCCCAGCATCAGGAAACACTGTGTATCTGTATCCACTGGGAGCAAACGCCTGCCTTCAGCTACTGTACAGACTATGTACAGACAATGACAACAGTGGAGATGTAAGGTTTTTCTGGGACACTTTAATCAGCAGTAAAGCTGTGCACACTTCACACTTTGAATGCCACAAGCCACCATATTGGCACGTAGGTAAACTGGCCAGTTCAATTATCGTTCACTTCCCCCGTCCTCTATGTCTCTCTGCCTGCCTCTCTCTGTCTCCTGGCAGTGCTGGCACTCATTACCTCTGTGTGTGGGTGTCTCTCCGTCTGTCAGTGTGTGTGTGTGTGTGTGTGTGTGTGTTGAGTGTGTATTTGTGTTTTTTTTTTGTTTTTTTTTCGGGTTGTCTTATTGACTTTTCATTTTTCTAAGTGCATGGTGCCGATAATGAATGGCCTTTCTCCCCAAGCAATGGTGAATGGTAGCAGTCATTACCACTCTGTGTGTGTGTGTGTGTGTGTGTGTGTGTGTGTGTGTGTGTTGTGTGTGATTTTTATAGCAGTTGGACAAGGCCAGAAACAGAAAAAGCTGGCCATGGGGCCAAATGCATTTTGGGAAGAGTAAGAACAAGGACGTCTGTGTGTGTGTGTGTGTGTGTGTGTGTGTGTGTCTCCGAGTGTGTTTTTGACAGTGACAGTGAGGCGGTCATTCACTCCTACCTGCCACAAAACAACACTGCCAACTTTAAAAGTGACTTTCAACACTCACACTCCACCTCCCTCTCTCTCTTCTTCCCCCTCTCATTTCTATCTTTCCCTCCTGACCTCATCCTCCTGCTCACGCCGATGAATTCCCCGCTGACCTTGTTACCTTCTCCCAAAACCCCGGGCGCCCGCGTTTTTATCGCTCCGTTATCTTCACCTCCTCTCGCTAATTGCGTTGCCTTTTTATCTTAAGCGGAATCGCTCGTGTCGTTTCTCCCCCGTTCGGCCGGTGTGGCTTAAAGAGTGGATTATCACGGCTCCCGAAATTAGGGGAACCGGGAGGCGAAGACCGTAAAAGACTAATAGGTGGTGAGTGATTTGCGGTGGAATTTCCCCAAAGTCAAATCGTTGTAGTTAAACGCGTGTTACGGGTGGATTCGAAAGCTTTTTCAAATGTGGGAGAATTTAATCAGAGAGGGTAATAAGGATGTTTAGTTTTCACTCATCGCTCTGAGACACATAGGGTTAAACAGTCGTGCTAAAATTGGTTTCCGATTAGCGCGCAGTGTGTGAGCACATCCTTGCGTAACATCCGATCGTCGCATTACGCTGGGTTTAATTAGGAACCTACATTTTTTTTTGCCATCCTCCCCTTGAGAAACAAATGATGTGCATGAACAATCGCGTTCTGAAATGATCTCACTTTCGGCGGAACCGAGATTTTCATTTTTGACCGGCTGAGAAACGCAGGGGGACAACTAACGGGTCCGGTTCCATCGCCCCACCCCCCCCCCCACCCCCCCCCCCACCTCTCTCTCTCTCCCTCGGCCAATCAGAGGCCAGTCAGACAGCACGTCTTCCTCGTTTTATGCCGCCGCTCTATGATCAAATCAATGGTTTTAATGAGGCAATTAAAAATACATAGAGCCAAGCATTAACAAACTGGAATACACTTAAGGGGCCATCAAGGACTCAATAAAGCCATGGATTTACTGCCATTGTTGTCATTTATCCTTATGATTGTACTTTAATTGCCGCGGAGCTAATCGCCCGCACACTGTTTTGACTACATTATAAACCCTTAAGTTGTTTCATGGTAAATACTGTTTTCATTGCTTCTTCATATATGTGTGGGTATGTTTTGCCCTGAGGCATGTGAATTTAATGGCCCATATCCACTCATCCTTCTGCACTACTGAGCCATAGGCTTCATATACAAGTAACTATAATAAAATGACAGACAATATACTTTAGTCACAGGTGCACTCGCTCTGCCTCTGGCAACGCAGGCATGTATAATAAAGCATGTCTGCAATAGGTTGTGATAGTTTTTATTATAAAAAAAAGCAGAGGCAATTTTCATCTTTCTTGTTTATGCCTTTAAAAAAGCAGCTATATGACCATGTCATGTCCAACATCTACTCCCCCTTTTCCTCTAACATCCAAGTCTATAGGTGCCCAAGGGATAGCTACATCAGGTGCTGGGCATTGGAAAAAATGTTTTTCCCAGTCCATAAAGCCTGTTTTGAACAGGGCACGCTAAAAACCACAGGGCCGTTTCACTGTTTATGCATCGAGAGAAGTTATACGACCGCGCGCCATAACCATCTGCTTTTTCTGTGTTTAATAAAAGGACGTTAAAGCGTCGGAAAACGCCGTGACTGTCGCCTTCGAGCAGTAAGGAAGACTTTGGGCGTGTTTTACGAGCTTGGCATGTTTACTGCAGAGAATAAAACATCCGGGTTTTATTGTTCGCCGTAAAGCGACGATGTACCATCAGCGTCGCTTTCCATCAGAACTTCCTGTCTGCACAGAATCACCTTTTTCAGGAATTGTGGAAAGTTGATTGAGAATCCCATCGCTGGCCATTGACATTTTGACATTTGCAAGCACCCGCCCAACAACTGCTATTGAGTAAAAGAATTGAATTCCCAGTTGCCCCAAGAGAAAAGCCCTGTGGATGTATTGGGCATGGATATCAAGCAGGGTGTTGCTGAAAAGAAAGAGAGAGAAAAGGCCTTCGGTATATTCTGTATACTCTTCTGTTTATGTCGAAACATGAATAATGCACGGGGGCTCAGTGGGTAAAGAATCCGCTACAGTGGGGACGGAGTAACGACTCAGTCTTCCTCACGGGCGTGTTTGGCAAGCCGTTTGCACGTTCAGGACTATGTGCATTTTAAATAATAAGATAAAATGCCCAAGCGCCCTCAGACTCACATTCAATTACGAGCGCGACTACACTTAGGAACTGTTGCCATGTTACATTTGCATTTACATTTCGTGGGGGGGGGGGGCGCCAGGCTGATGCTGTTATCCGCAGGGAGGTACAATAAGGGCAAAGAGTAGAGCGTGTCAACAGTTATGAATCTCCGTAATTGCGGGCGGTAATGAAAGGAGCGCGAGGAACAGCAGTGGAGCAAGTTTTAGTGTAGATATCATCCCGCGCCCTGCGAAAACTATTTAATGTGAGCGACACGCCGCCTCAAAGCAGGTAAGTTGGCGCTAAGCCTTTATTGAAAATGTAAAAGGTCAATTAATAAAACATCTCAGCCAAGGCTCACTGACTCATGTTTAAATGCACGATTATTATCTCCCGCAAGCGTGTATTTGCAATAACTTGAGGATATTAACGTAATTATGTGCACAGAGGCATGTAAGTCACTAGACAGTCATAAAGATCAGCTGATAGACCCTAGGCCAAGAGTTCTCCAAACTTTTTCCAGCCCGGGGATACAGTGAGTTGAGTCTCTCTCTTGCTCCGATCAGCTCGAGATCAGTCTCATGATTGTGCGACAGGGGAAGAGAAATGTGTTTTTTTCTTGATTATTCCTCGGTCATTTGATAGGATAAGATGATTGGGTTTGGTGGTTGCCTAGAGGTTAGAGAAGCAGGCTTATGACTGGAACGTTGCTGGTTTGGCTCCCCGGACTGGCTGAGAAAATGCGGCTGGGGAAAGTGAGTGAGATACATTTCTGCTTGTTTAACCCCCAAAAAACCTATTTTCTCTACCTATGACACCATCCTATCCTACTATAAAATGAGGAAAACTCTCCTTCTGTCTGTCTGTCTGCACCCGTTTTGCTCCTCAACGGGTTGGCCAATCAATCTGAAACTGCACATGGGCATTGAGCATTGGCATAGGCAGGGACTGACGAAGCTGATTTTTCCATTTTCCCCAAATTTACACTGTTTATGCGCATTTTTTGGCAAGTCTGCGCAGAGTTGTGGCGCGCGTATCCCCGGGTATGGACTAGTGGTTGATGAATTCATTCATTTTGAGGAATCCATAATTTGTGAAGCTCAAGATTATGCGCAAATCATTAACAGTGGATTGCCTCACCAACTACACTGATTATGCAATGGGCTTCACTGCCTTCGTTTGTTCCGGTCCAACGCCAAGTGTTTTGGAGGCCTCCCTTGCGTCAGGTCCCGGCCCAGCATCCTGTTTTGACCAGAAAGTACGCTGAATTATTCAAGCAATGGCGTTCCCTTGTGACGGTGTGAACTTATGACTTATGTGAACGTGTGCAACTGTGCGGTCAGGCGATGTTGCCTCAGTGCGGTAAGGTATACTCACCAGGACTAGAGGTGGAAGTTGAGATTTTGCATGGCAGCACTTCCTTGTAGCAGAGTAAGATTTCTCCAAGAGAGTGCTGTAACTAGACAAGGACTTTTACTTTTCAAAGATGCAGCAACAAAGACTAGCAGGGACCCATGAAGGGCACTGTGCAGACTAGAAATGAATTTTTAACAAAGCTACTCAAGCTAGCGTCTAAGTTGCAGAGTGTACGTTCTGAAGTTTTATGTGATTCAAAACACTGAGGTTGATGTTGCTTATGAATGCAGCTCCCTGGGCAGACTTTCTATGTGAATAAAGAGGTGATCCCTTTTGACTGGGAAGTGTAGCATTCTGTATAGTAAGCGGACCTCTGTATGACTGTGTTGTGCTGTACTATAACAGAGACTGCATCTTCAGTTTTAAAGTCACAATGAAACAGCGTTTTGATTTCCTGAAATAGGATATTGGCATGGGATATAACTTGGGGAGGGATCATTCAATAGTGTAAACCAATGGGATATCAGTTAGGAAGAGAAAGGCAGCTTTATTTGATGGGAGGGGCAGAGGGGCAGGATTATTCAAACACCAGGAAGTTTTCCAGTAAGTAAAAATAATGGGATTTTGATATAAAAATACTAGGAAATACAACTTTTGTACATTTTTTGGCATTTATTGTTAAATAGGTGTATATTATGGCATGGAAAATGAGCTAAAATTAGCTTCATTTCATTGTGACTTTACTTACAATGATCTTTCACTCTGATCTCAGTTCTAACAGCTACTAGAATTTGAACACGTTTTTTTTATTCCAACCCATATTACGGATGCTGTTTTACAAATTAACTACATGTAGCCTTTATGAATGGCAGGCTAACGCTTCCGTGCAGCTGCCACTGCTCCGCTTATGATATGTGGAATGAGTGTTCCAGCTGTTATGAAGCAGAAAAAAAAACCTACTATACATAATGAGAATCACGCCCTGCAGGGGAAAAAGTGCTGTCAGACCAGGATGGGCCTGCCTGCTTCCACGTCTACCCCCGTTTTGCAGGAATACGTATCCGATTTCTACACCTGTGACCCGCCGTAAGGGCCGCTGGTCGAGACCGATGCGACTGTCTGTTCCTCTGCCGCTTTGCACCCAGCTCTCCGCCTCTGCCTGTCAGCCTGGCCGTGAAGGCGCAGATAGACGCTGGCGGCCCGAAGGCAAAGTGAGTCACTCGTCGTCTGGCGTCTTGAAGGCGCCCATGAAGAATTTATGACCAAAAATAGGTTCCACGTACTGTCTGATCCTCCCAATGTTACTGTAGACGCTGCAGCTTCTGTACCACACACTGGGACGCTACTTTCATGTGGCTCCATGCAACACAATGTTGAGTGTAAGAGCTGGATAACAGCTGGATAAGTCTACAGTGCTATGCTACTATGCAGTTACGGTACAGATTACAGGGTAATAACTGTGTAATTACAGAGTAATTATCAGAAAGTAAGTGGTAATTTCTGGTAATAACGAGTAACTATGTTGTAATTATAATGTAATTTCTCAGATAAATGCCGGTAATTTCTGGTGATAAGTAATGATTAGCATGATAACGGGACTACATTAAAGGAATAGTTCACCCAAAAATGAAAATTCTGTCATCATCTACTCACCCTCATGCCAAATGAAACACAGGTGAAATTTGTTAGTCCATATAACACACAAGGAGGTTTGCCAGCACAACTTGGTAGCAGCCTTCTCCAAAACAACTGAAGTCAATGGGGACCTGTTCTTTAGAGTTCCAAAACAAAAACAGCCAAACAATCACACTGTGAATAGAAAGACCTATACACCATTATTTGTTGCAAATCAGCTGTAGTTCAGATTTGCACTAAATGATGGTGTAAATATACTGTAGGTCTTTTTGGAACTCTGAAGAACTGGTCCCCACTGACTTCAGTTGTTTTGGAGAAGGCTGCTATGGAGTTGTGCTGGCAACCTCCCTGTGTGTTATATGGGCAAACTTCACCTGTGTTTCAACTGGCATGAGGGTGAGTAGAGGGTGACACAATTTTCATTTTTGGGTGAACTATTCCTTTAATTTAGTAAAATTTACAATCATTACTGAAGAATTACTTCTTTGGAAACATTAGCTTACCTTTCCTTCTCTCGTATTCTAGTTCAGAAGACGGATGAGGTTGTTACAGTATTGTTACTCAATATCTATTACGAAAGTACTAGATAATACCATGGGAACTTTACTACCAAGTAAAGTCAAGCTTGATACCTCAATATTACAATGATTTGACCTTGTAGTTACTATGCCACCAACTATTCAAGTGCACAGGGATGTCATAGATGTGGCGCTGACTTTTAATACTTTTTACGTAATTAGTAGGATGGTGAGATGCCACAGTTGTAAGAAGAGGGAGAGATGAATGAAATACCTTTCTTTATGTGATTTACTAAGCCAGAAAGCATTCATTTCTCTTTTGATTCCATGTGGTATTCATTGCCTAGAGAAAGCATGACTTCTCATTTTTTAGCAAACTAACTGCTGTGAACACATTTTTTTTTACTGAATGGGGATCCCTTTTTTCCTGCTATTCACAGTAACTATAGTTTTTTCATTGAAACCCACTGGGAGGAATGTGTGATCCCTGCCAGTATTCATAGACATAATAGCGCTTTTAACTACGCTTACACACGGCTGTATTGATACAAGTGGCCTTGTTACTCTTCAGGAATGTCAGGCAGATATTAAATGTTCTAGGTCAAAATTTCTTCGTCCTTGATAAATCTGAGGTTTTATATTTGGCTCACCAAATGTTGCTCTTGAATTTGAAATCTTGGCCACCTGGAGACTAAAAAGAGTCTTTTTGTAATGATTAGTTTGATTCAAAATTCATAGGGTATCAAAAGGTATAACAATACAAGTAAGAAAATGATAACAAAGGTACTAGAACAAGGCAATATCTGACATTAGAAAAAAAAAAAAAAAAAATGTAAAAAGACAAGATTAGAAAGCAGCATCAGTGTGCCCTTCCAGTAATATTACAAATGCTTTGAAGGAGACAATCACAGAATATAGAAGATATGAAAAATAAATAAATAGCTGCAACCAGGGGTGGGAAGTCTGACTGATGGAGGTATAGAAGCAATTACAGTCGCGTAGATGTGAAGATATAAAGGCATGGAACTTTTTCAAGGTCAGCAGAGAACAAAAAAGACCTTTATATGTATATATATATATATATATACATATTTTTTAACTGAAAGAAAAACTCTTAACCTGATCATTAAAGCAGAGATCTGAATCTGAATATCACACCCAAATTCTTGGCTACAGGCTAAATGTTGTCAGATAAGTTACCACTATTGACTTGAATGTGGTTGATGGAGTCTGGGGGCCCAAACGGAACAATGTCAGACTTATTTTCATTGATTTGAATTGGTCCTCAGTTGAGTGCAGACGCAAAAGGAGAGGTAATATATCAGAACATTGCGTTTGCTCTGAGTTTTTAGTCCTCAAAATAAGAGTTTGGCTCTTTAAATTCTATAGGAACGCATAGAGCCCCATGGCGCCCAGCCTCTCTTCAACTTTTCCCCCTGTCTTTCATCTGCTCTTCCAGCCTTTCATCTCCCCCCCCCCCCCCCCGTCCCACCGCGCCGACTCCCGCGATCGGCCTGATTAATGGAGATGACAAACAGCACTCGTTTATCTCTCCCTCTGTCTCCTTCTCCCCCTCCCTCGCTTTATTAATGACCGCAATCAACCTTAAATAAATAATTTGTGTACCTCGGCACATGAATCATTTAAACATCTCGCCGCTCCCACCTGTGGCGAAATCAAAAGTTGTGGGAAAAAAAAAAAAAGTGCTTCGCTATGCAGTTTCCTCCCTTCTCCCCTCCCTTTCACACCTTTTTTTTTTTTTTTTTACTTCTATCTTCCTCCCATTTCTTTGAAAGTGTCTGAGAAACACCTTGAAGAGATTAAAGGTCCGCTGTGGCACAGCAGAGGGCCCGTCTCCTCTCTTTTGACTGGTGGGAACACTTCAAACGGCGTGGTGACCCTCTTGTTTCCCGCCATTGCATCATGGCCCGCGCTGCATGCTGTTTACTTTCAAAGGGGCCAAAATAATTCACAGGCTTTCTCTCTCTCTCTCTCTCTCTCTCTCTCGCCCCCCTTTTTTTCTCTCCCTCTTTCGCTCTCTCCGTCGCTTTTTTCTTGGAGCGATGCAGCAGATCGCCCTCAAAAGTTAAAGCGGCTCTCTTTAAACTGCGGCCAAGTAACTTCGCACCGAGTTGGGTCCAAAAACCTTGACCCGTTAACTCTGGAGTAGAGTTTGGGTGTCTTCGGTGTCTGCGATATAATCTCTTTCACCCAAAAACATATGAACACACATACACACAGATGCCTGGGTGACTCCTACCACTCTTGCCGCGAACCATCTTCTGTAAACGCTCCACGCATTTATCGTGCTCTCCTTCGGTCTCTGGGACTTTCTCTTCGACGCCTCTTCACACGCCGGAGATCGCTCGATGAGCCGCGTCGCACTTCCCCTCAAAGCGTTTCTACCGGCGCTTCTTTGTCACCTATAGTCCCGTATGATTGAGAGTAAAATGCCGCTCCACACTGGCTGAGCGGTCTGTCACGGCTCGTCTCTGGGCCGGTCACGGAACAGCGGGAAAAAAAAAGCCCCGGCGAAAGTTCCTTTTTTTCTTCAGAAACCCTTTGAAAGTTACAATTTAAGTTCAGTTGAGCTCAGTTTGATTTGAAAATTCTGTTTGTTTTGTTGCATAAAATGTTTTCGTATTGCATACTGTCATTTCTCTAGCGCTCTTTCATGCGTTTTCTTTGGTCCAAACATAGTAGAAAAGTTTACTTTGTCGCATTTTCGTTTGGTTCGTTCAGGTTCACACTGCCCAATTACAAGCCAACCAGTGCTTGTAAGCAAAAGTCACATGGACTTACATCCTGTCAGGTTAGAGATTTTGGTGGTGGTGAGGGAAGTTAAAAGACATCCAGTTCTGGGACATCCTGCTCAGCTGGCTATGGGTAGAAACATAGTTTACTTTAATTACGTGTTTGCAAGATGGCTGTCATGCGTATCCTGCGGTCGTTCGGAGCGCTCTTTGTGCACGTCCTCAAAAATTAACACTACGTGTCCGCAAGGCGCAATATCCACATACCCACAGTATAGGCAGTAACCACAATTTTATGCCCAGTGACGTGACAGATGCTAGGACAGATGGTGGAATCATTTGAAGAGAAGCTGACAGAACTTGTCCGCAACGACCAATATCTCTTGTCTCGATTCCTCTACGCAGCAACAAATATGCATGCCGGAATAGCTGGTGAGAAATTACCAACATTTTAGGGATAGGAAGCAAATCTGCGACTGTTATGTCCGTGCACGGCGGAAAAAAAAATACTGGAGAAACGGAGCAGGGGCTGATGCCGTGTTTTGCCCCCAAAAACCACCAATCGGAAAGTACGAAAAAGTACGCAGACGAGTATGTGAATAATGCCGTTCGCAACGCAACCACTTTGCGTACGCGTACGAGTAATAAAATTGAAGTATGTTTCCAGCCTAAGGCATGTACCATGAAACACACCCTTAGAGTAGAAGATACCAGGTGGAAAAAGCAATAATTCAATGAAAAACTGCTGAGAAACACCAAATAACCAATCTTGGATTGCTGCCTCGAGCTTTTGGGGACACTGGGGGCACATTTATTTGGAGGCTCTTACTATCACCAACCCACAAATTATTATGCCTGTCATTACCCTGATTATGGGTATGATGGTGATGCAATAGGTGTGTTTCCTTCAAAGAAATGTACATGCATAAGAGTCGGCAAGCCATGCTTTATGATAATTGCCTGGTTGGAACACTTCTTTGACTGAGCAGGTTGCTTAGCTGAAAGAATGTGTAAAAGCCAGTTTCACCACTTAATCTTATTCCTGGGGTTAGGATTCGGGTTAGGATTGGGCTGACAAATATGCTATGGTCATTTTGTGCTATGGGACTTATTGCACTTTTAAATCAATGCATTTCACCATGTGACAGTGAAACTCGTCATTTATATCCAATATTCTGACATCACGTGTGCGTATGTGAATTATTTCACAGCCATAAGCTCTACAATGAAGCCTCCACTTTCACACATCAAAACAACAAACACTGCTGAACATAATCAGTATGACTTTTTACCTCTATACCATTTGTGTGGCAGTCTGGTTATCTCCACCACCCCCAGACCAAAGGATGCAATATGAGAGCAGAACAGAAATTTGATTTGGTTTTTATTACATATTCTGTATGCTTGGCCATGATTCATTATTCTGAGGGTATTTTCGCAATATTCACTCTGCCCTTTCCAACCCTTCTTTTTCATGTGATACACCGTTATACGGGTTGGGTTAGAGAACACACTCAAGGCCTCGATATAAAAATGGGAACCTCAGCCCATGTTACAGATACTGTGCAGTGGCAACACAGTCTGGTAAAAAAGTCTTGAAACGCAGATTACATGTTGTGGACTCAAATTATGTGAAGATTACGTTTCTCTACCACTATCTATTGTTTCTCCACCACAATCCACAAATTGGATTCTGTGATAAAAGCAAGAATTAGATTACGTGACGATAGTAAGAATTGGACACACCAGTTTCTCCTGTTTGACACATTAAAAGGTTAGCTAACGCTTAAGTTTAGGCAAGTAAAACAAATTTGGTTAGGTTTAGGTTTATTCAGCTGAAACTTTTGGTAAAGTTAGGCAACTAAAATAACTGGACTTCAGTTATGGTAAGGTTTTGCTCATGGTATCCCATACTGCCTTTATGATTGGTGTAGCAGTAAGGGAGATTCACTTATTACAACGACCAATTTCTCCACCAGCACTTTGACTTTCTCCATATTTGTTGTTATGAACCCTCTGCTTCATCACGATTGGTCGGCCGCTTTACCAAAAAGTTGAACATTTCTCAACTTTTGAAAGCGCTCTGCTCTGCCAAAAAAACGCCGGCTGCAGCGCTTCCCATTGCTTTTAATGAGAAAAGGGCGCTGGCAGCTGGGGAAAAAAAAAGCAAATTCCAGTGGATAACCTTGATTTAATTATTAAATTATTACATTTTCAGTAGAAAAGAGGAGGCCAGGATAACAGTGATGGCAGCAGCATCTATTATTTCATCCATTTTCACTCCTCCAACTGTCAAGGTTGTCAGTGACTCTTACCCATTGCCTTCATTGCCCATTGCCAGCAAATTTTGCCCCAAATTTGCCCTAAGAATTTGCCTGTGTATCATCAGCTTTAGACAGACATCTCTATGGTAAAACAGTCGTAATCAACAAACCAGCTAGTATTTCATCTGTTGCTGTGGAGCATACCTACCCCCCCCCCCCCCACCACCCCACAACTCCAAAAGGCTTTGCTTTATACACATCTCTTTCTTCCTAACCCCGTTGTTTGACTGTATCAAAGCGATGAAGCCTGCGCTGCAAATAAAGTTTCAGTCGCCTGTTTTAATCTAAGACACAACAACCTTGGTTCTGCCAGGCTGATGACACAGAGGCTTTTCTCTCCTCATTAATCCAGACACATTGCTGTCTCAATAGGGAGAAAGGCTCACCTTCGAGTCAAATCACAGCTCCGGTACTAAATATGGCCTGTGCGGAGAAAATAAGTTGCTGTCTTTGTTATGGTATGGGATATTCCTGCATGTAGGGAAGAATTCATACATGCAGGAAAGTTTCACACGTGCAAAGAAAATACAAGCCTCGACGAATAATCCTTATATTTGGTTAAAATGATTGAGTGATGCAAGCTTCTGTCAGAGGGAATGAGGTTTGATTATTTTCAAAAAGCAGATGAGGCACGTTTTTTTTCTCAAAAGTGAGTAAAGTGAGTTTTTTTGTTGTTGTTATTGTTTGTTTTTTGAATTTCTACTGATGTACCATGTGTTGCGTAATGCGGCTCTTACAGATCCCCCCCCCCCCCCCAGGAACAGTTTCCCTCGCAGAACACACAAAAGAGCCCACTGGGCCTCTGAATATTCATTAAATTTGACATTCTAGACAGGAAGGGAACTGACAAGCATATCAGCCTGACTCACTCAACGCAGTGCCCATCTTAATCCGCTGATAAGCCCTGCCATGTTTGAATACCCAATCGGGAAGTTTAGCGGGCGCGATCCAGTCCGAGCCAAAATTGCTCACCTTTTGTGACAAAGGATGTAAAAAAAGAGACGAGGGAAAGGTGTTCTCTCCAGTATAAAAAAAACGTGTGTATAAAAGATAACCAAAGGGAAAACAATTCATTTTGATGCAATTTGCGATCACGCTTTTAATTAATTTCCACCTCTGGGAAACTGATATGCAACAAGAACACTGCGTGGTTTCTAATTTGCTGTCCATCCCTGAAAGTGTGCTGTAAAAATTTCCTGCACGCTCTGGTTCATTGCACATGTTTGCACGATTGTTAATGAACACACACACACACACACACACACACACACACACACAGTCGGCTCGCATACATGAATAAGAATCCGTTCTTACAGTCTCCTCACAAGGAAGGAGAGTTAATTCGACAAGTGTGTTTGTGTGTGTATTCGTTGGTAGATGCTTGCTGGTGCATAGCCAATGGGAGGCTCAATGCCAGTAGGATCTAAAGGAGAGTAAGTGTCTGTAAGTGTGGAGAAGTTGATAGGGATTAAAAAAAAAAAAAAAAAAAAAAAACTGTCAACAAAGTTGTTTTTCAAGGGCACTCTTACAGATTTGTGCCTGAAGTCTTTGAGCGCCTGATAGTGGATTGCGGTGTCGGGGCGACTCAAACATGTTTTATAAGAGCGTACATGTGTGTGTGTCAAAGAGAAAGGGTCCAGGGGCTAATATATCTCCTGCTGTGTGCGTGTGCGTGTGTGTGTGTGTGTGTGTGTGTGTGTGTGTGTGTGTCCGCCAGGGCACTTCCACCCCCTGTTGCGTCTCTGGATGCCGCCATTCCCGGGGTGTAACACAGCGTCTGTTAAACCGGCCCATGATTAATTCATGACCAGTACTTCACCACATGTCGCTATCACACTGCTGAGAGCGTGCAGACACACACACATACACACGCATACACACACATTCACAGCCTCTATATCACTATAACAAAAGTGTCTCTCTCTGTTTCTGTTTCTTCACATTCACACATCGGACAAGCAAACACGAAACATTGGTATGTGAGTTTACAAAGGCAAAGTCACAAAGTGCTTTACATTCATTGAAGATACCTCCTGTTCATAAATGAAATGAATGTATAAACAATGCATAAACACCTGTAGACCTATCAGAATATACAGTAGCTCTGCAATGCTAGACTGATTTCTCACTGGAAAAGCAGCACACTAATGTTTGATATAACATTATTTATTATTTATTACAACACATTGGGTATTACTGTATTATAGGTAACACCTTTTTAAAACTTCATCTGGAGCTGCAGACACCCTGCAGTTACATCTGGCTTTGTTTATGTTTGATTAATTGTTCTTAATTTGACTGAAAACATTACACACAAATACATTTTTACTGTTTACTAACCATATGTGATAGCTATATATAGGTTTTAAGTTCCAATTCGATCTGAAAGTTGAGGAGATCCTAAGCAGAGCAGCGCCTCCTTTGGCCACTAGTTTTGAAATTGGCACTAGTGAGCACATTAGAATACAATGCATAGCCCCTTGTTGCGTATCACATATTCAGGATGCATGACACAGGCAATTTTTTGTCAGATAGATCATTGATACATCGTTCAGTATTGGTCAGTATCTGTTGGGCCAGTAAAAATGGCTGTAGTTGTGGAAAGTGTGACATGTTACATTGGAAAAAGGAGGTAAACAATGTACTTTGAAGACATTCACAAAGCTATATTTGCAACTGTTTAACAAGGTAGGGTATTTGTTCATTTTGTAGTTCAGGCAGCAACACAGTGACATACTAGATGAAAATTAGAACATAAATTTGTGTCATTTCTCGGGAAAACTATAGCACAGCCTTAAGGACCTGTGTATATCAAAGACTGGGTATTTAATGCAATTCTGCAATAACTATTTACTGAGACCAACTCTGTAAGAGTGGGCTTTTACATTTGTCTTTGAAAAATGACGCTTCCTAATTTTTACTTCAATCAATCAATCAGACTTTATTTGTATAGCACTTTTCATACAAACAAATGTAACAAAAAAGTGTTTCACAGACTAAACTACTTGAAAGAAGATGCTTAGCAACTGTGACTCGCTTGATGCGGTCCCCCCCCCCCCCCCCCAAGTCTTCAGTCTAGACTTTGGAGCAGTTGAAAAGGCCCTGCCTGAAGATCCCAGGCTGTGCTCCAATTCAGAGGAGGTTAAAAGTTCAGTCATATAGCCAATGGCCAGACGCAGCCAAGCATTAAAAGTAGTCAGAGGAATCTTAAAAACAGTCATAAAATTCACATTTAACCAGTATGAGGACACTAAAGTTTGAGTTATGTAACCTTGTCTCTTAGTTAAAAGCCTTAATGCTGCATTTAGCATATTGCCAGAGTTCGGAGAAGAACTTTTGACCTAAGGAAATACATAGAGTGATCTAAATGAGACAAAGTGCGGTTGACTTTCTCTACATTGCCAAAGGACAAAAACGACCTAATTTCCGAAGTGTTTCTTGGCTGGAGAACGCACCAGCATTCACACACACAAATATGCCTGGCCGGGGATGTATGCAAATACAGACGCACACACATAGAAAACAAATACACACATGATTGTCACATGCTGTACTTAGGTAGTGAGGGAAAGACGTGTGTGTGGAGGGCGGGGGCAGATTCACAAAGACCATCGGAAGCGAAATTTAACACAAATACATCTTGACCTGTTTGCGAATAGCAGCCGCGCATACCGTGTTTACTCGACTTCGCCACACTCTTTCAGCTCCCATCTACATCTCCCCCTCTTCTTTGTTCCCGCCCCTCCGTCCCTTCACACTTCGCTTTTGTACTCTGTCATCTTGCATCATATCCCTTCCTCGCTGGGAGCCCTAAATTAAAGCCTTGAATTAAAAAAAATCCAGGACAGCAAAACCCATATAAATTTATTATGGCCTCAATGCCTCAATGTGCGGCAATAAAAAGTTATACGGGGGACCATTTTGATGTCCTCCATTCTTTAATTATGGAATACCGTTTGGAGGACTCAGCATCCGATTGAAGTATATGAAAAGCTGAATACATTGTTTTTTTTTTGTTCCCTCTATTCAGAAACCTGAGTTGCAAGAACGAGAGCAGGACCTTTCCGCAAGAAGTGGAGTTAATTGGGAAGTTGGGAGGAAAGGAAGGACTTTCAAACAAGGGGCCATCGAGGGCAGGCTAGGTTAGAGAAACTTGGGGCAGGAGAGGGGGAACTTGACGGTTTGAGAAGCATGCCGCCGGTTGGAAAAACACTTCAGCGGCAACGGCGAATCCGAGCCGGAGAGGTGAACTCAAAGCACTTTCTCCGGCCTCAGCAGCTATACGGCGCCGTTGAAGTGTCCTTGAACACGACACTGAAACCTCAGCTGTTTCAGTGGAGCTTTCGTCGGCCCAGCAGTACAAGAGTGTGTGGTTGTACCGGGCAGCTCCCAGGTGTGGAGAGTGTGCATGTGCGTAGACCTCCGTCCTCCTGCAATTATTCCCCCCGGGCCATTGATGTAATTTGGAACTTAATCCGCAACATTTTCACATAAATAAATGTGTGCTTTGCTACTCTGCGTTTTATGTTTCTGGGTTGTTTGGAAGAAACAGAAGAAGAACTGGGTACTCGGCATGAGCAGTGATAGCCACCATGGCTGAACAGACAGAAAAGAGAAACTCAAACTGCATCAACAGAAAATCCAAGGAAAAAGAAGTCACAGTCCCGCCCACACTGTTTGATTGACAGGCGATCTCTGGGAAGTGCAGTGCAGAAGCACCACAGCGATGAGCGCTGAGCACCAAAGACAGAAACAAAAATAAATTAATAAGTACGTAAATCAATAGGAACTCAAAGATTACCACTTCGGATCATAGCATTGAAGCAACAAGAAGGAAACCCCAAAGTAGCACCCCATCCTTCTGAATATGTGGAAGGCAGACCTTTGAGATTAGACTTTTAGACAATTATCCTGCAGTGGCTGAGTGGTGATCACATCAGGACATGCGCAGTTGACAGAAAGTGGGTGATGTATAGATATGACCTAACTTTTGGGTATCTGGACGAGTCAAAACAGTTGAAAGCACCAAACTATAGGGTGTGAGAGAAATAAGTACAGATTGTGTCCAGTCCCTAAACACATCTGTGGCTATGACATATAGTTACCCCCAGCAAGGAGGCTCTGCTTTTGCCCGTTAGTTACCTCTGCCAATGAAGATGAAAAGAGCTTGTTTTCAACCGTCTGTTTCTTAGCAAGACATCTCAAAATGTAACAAACAGATTTGGCTTAAAGTTGCTGAAGTGGGAGGAAGTCAGCATATTCCTCATGAAAAGTTAAAGTTGACAGATAGCCTTTAGTCAGCAGAATATCTGAAAAACCTATGAACAGATTTCCATTTGGTGGACAGATACACATTGGGCCAACAAACAATTGTTAAGATTTTGGTGGTGATCTGCATCTCGGAATTCATTTTTTTTTGCCATAACTTTGAAATTAGTGGAGATTGAGACTTGATTGTAAATTGCTACGGGTATGTTTGCCAGGTCAAGATAACAATTTAACTTTAAAATTCAAGTGATAGGAATGATGTCTTTGGGTGTAACAGCAAGTTGGAGAATTGTTCAGCAGTGGCTTCCAGTTCTTTTTAAAGAGTAGATGTCACCACCTGTTGTTCTCTATAGAAGGAGACATCACCTGGCACAAAGACCAGCCAATAGCATATGGCCAGTTCTTTACCCTACTTTTCACCATTAGGTGTCAGGCTTCACCCCAGATTTGGGTTTGGGGTTCAGTTACTCTTTAAATATGAGAAGAGGATTGTGGAAATTGTGTGAAAATTTGAAACTGCTCAATGAAGAACAAACATGATTTTTAGAAAATTATTAAGTCCTATACATTGTGATGAGGTTTGATAGCGTAAAGGCTAAAGGCATACAGAGGAGTGTCTCACCCCTGACTCACTGACCTGAATTTGTATCTTGATGAACCCGGCGCAGTAGCAACAGTGCAATGGTAAAAACGTGAAAAAGCCTTTGACATCTGCAGGGCATCCCGATGGCTCAGCAGGCTAAAGCTCATGCCACATGCTTGAGATGTTAGCAGTTCAAATCTGACTCAGGACCTTAGTCACATCATCCCCTCTCTCATCTCTCTCTCTCTCTCTCCCTCCCTCTCTCCACCATGCACTGTCTAAATCAGTCGGATCTTCTAAAAGGTTTATTTATTCTAAAAGCTTTATTATGAACTGAAGGATCCTGCTGAGGGAGGCACTTGTGACAGCGGAGGCGATCCTGTCAGGAAGCGATTATTCAAGTCGGCGCATCAATTAACACGTCTGCTTAACGAGGAGCCCTGTTGTTATTGGCGACAGCGGAATTAGAGCGGCGTTATCAGCGGGAGAGACGGTTCCAGGAGCTAATTAATCGACCAATCGGCTAAGGGGGTTTTCAAAAGCACTTAATTTCCACAGAATCAACAGTGGCTACCCACAGTGTGTGCTAACACGATTAACAAAACAAAAAAAGATCAGACAGTTATATTAATATTGCAACTTATTATTGGACAAAGCCCTACTCAACATGCTGTCCTGATTACCGAATGTGTAGAATGAGGTGAGACACGTAATGCAATTAAGTTATAGGCATGTCATTTCACAGTATCTATGTTTTATTAGGTTTTATGGGGGAAGCCTTGATATTACATGCTTGACATGTAATATTGATTGTAAGGATCACTGGTTTGAGTCCCCCAGCCTATAGGAAAGTCTTGTACCACTGCAATGGAGATGGTTAAAGGTGCTACATGTAGCATTTTAACATCAATAAATCATTACCACATTCATTTTGAGACATGAGTTTAATTACTGTAAACAAACAAGACCGTCACTGGCAGAGGACTGGCAGCCTCTAACAGGATCTACACTGGATTTACATTATGAGCCACTGGGTCGGATTTGGCGGGAAATCTGCTGGATTGCTTTACGGCACAAAGCAGGAAGAGGGCACTGTTCTTCCGGAGCAAACAGAGCTAAAGCTTTCAGAGTTTCTCGTAATGAAAGATGGTGGAAGGAGAGAAAGGCTGATGGAAAAATCACTTCCAACATGTTCATCTTAATCTTAATAGTCTGAATTTTAAGAAACACTAGCACTAACACAATACCACTGGCGTACCAATCGCCTCGACCATGGTCAGGTTTGTTTATGATAATTATACCAAGGAATCAGAACTAATTTGACAATGATATATAGATGACCTTTAATGGCCAACAGTAGAAGAGAGCAGAGCAGCTGAGCAGCTCAGAGATGCAAGGGTTTAGCAGGGCTTCACTGGAAATAAACAGGCATAATCTGCCAACCTACACTGTGTAAATACAAGGCGGAAAAGAGAATCTTATCTCTAGTTTTAAATAGCTAGAATGTGAAACACCTACAGAGTTGAATTGCTTTATGTTCACTCTACCAACATATTTTTTTTTTTCAGGTGCATTTCAATTTGGCATAATTGTCAAAGTCTTGGTTTTTATCTTATCATACATCAGAGATATAGAAGGGAAATTGACTTGTGTAGTAGCTAAAGACCCCGAAACTCAGATAATCTTTTGACAAGTTTGTATTATTTTCAGGAAAGCCTGGCACTGACCTAGCCATTTGCTTAGAGCAGTTTTTCCCTTATCTTTAAATCGGCCTTAAATTATGAGTTCCCCACCACATCCTCACCTACAGAAGGTTCCACATGACCCACAAGAAATCCATGCACTTGAAAAAATATCCTTCTTAACAAGTCATTTATTAGTATTGCATTTTAAAATCCTATTTTCCTTAAAACAAATGAAAAAAATCAGCCCAGTGTGGCAAAATAATTTGACCTGTTTCCAATGCAGAACAACTTGTTTCATTTTATCATATCATTTTCTTGATACTAGTGGCCTTATTCTTCCTGGATTCAAGATAATGACACTTGTTTCCTTAAAATGTTGCAATGTGCTTCCTTTCCTTAACTTCTTCAAACAAGTGAAACTATTGAAAGCAAGTGAAATTATTTCACAGTGGTTTTTAGACTGAATATGAGACTTGTTAAGATGACCATTTTTTTTGCAGCGTGTATCCTGGCTTCAATCAAGAGTTTTTGCATCACATGGTCAGCGTAGATATTATTTTGTTAATTACAGGTTTAGTTTTTTAATCAGTAGTTGTTGAGGGAAGGGAGTGTTTCACTATGCACACCCGCATTTTCCATCCAATTACAGGTCTAACCTCTTGTCTACTAATACCGCCCATACATCATAGGCAGTCACATGTGAACGCACTCCTTCCATCCCCCTGCATTTGACTTTTTCAGGTCCTCGCTGTCAGTTCTTTACACACCCCAACTTAGAAGAAAAGAGGTAAAAATCATGGGGAATATGCTGACTTCCACCCACTTCAGGATCTGCACTACAAGCTCTACTATAGGAGAATTCACAAGAGCTGAACAGCCAAAGAGAACTAGCTAGATATCTGAGACAGCAACTAGCACAGCACATCTCCAATTTAACCCAGCTTCCACTTTCTCTTTATCGCTCCCTCTCTAACTCAATCCCTTTTTTTTTTCAGCTCTTCCCCCTCTCTTCCTCACCCCCTTCTTTCCTCTCTTTGTCACACACACACACACACACAAACACACACACCGTTTCCTAAGTCCTTGCATACATCTGTAACACACACAAACGCACACACACACACACACACACACACACAATTCTCCACTGCTTTTTTCACACAGTCAGTGGAGGAGTGAGAGGCTCGGGGAGGAGGGAGAGATAGACGGGATAAAGAGAGCGAGAGAAGGAGAGAGAGAGAGAGAGAAAAAGAGCCTAATCCTGGATTGATGGCTGCTAATAAAGTTTGATTATGACTGACAAGGCACTCTGGGTTTCTAATTGACACTTCTAATAGCCTGGGAGCCCTAGGTGGTGAAAAAAAAGAGAAGGTGGCGGGATACAGAAAGAGTGATAGAGGCTTTTCTTTAGGCTCAGCAGGGCTTGAATAGCTAGATCATGATGCACCAACAGAGTCCAAATCATATGACGGGGCCAACAGAGAGAAGATGAGGTGACTAATAAGGGGTGTTGGTCCATTTCAGAGCGATTAGTCAGTATTTTTTGCATGTGCAGCATGTGAACCAACAAACTCAGGGCACGTCCACATCAAGCATGATTGGAGTGGTTCATTTGGCCAGGTGAGAGCAAGGTGATTTGAACTCAGGTGGCACCAAATAACCGCAGTGAGACGCCTGGAAGTGTGGATCTCTGTCCTGCTCCAAGAGAACTGTGGCGCGGTTCATTGGAGTAAGACAACAACTGCGACGTCTCAGACCTGCTGTGGCTTTTTCCGACCACGGGGAACAACGTTAAGGTTTTGACTCCCACAGCATTTGGCGACAAACGTGCACGGCCGATGCCAATTTTGCGCTACTCGCTCGTCTAATGCAAAAACCCTTGCTGATCTACAGTGATGACGTGACATAATCTGGCAAATTCTTGCGACTTTTTGCGCAGCCAATAGCTACTTTCCTTGGAAGACCGTTGGCGACAAACTGATGCTCATGTTCCTGTGTTCGTGAGTTCTTAACTGGTATGAACACGACACAAGGGAAATTACAGCAAAGAGCACAAACAAGACCGCCGAGCTAAAAATTACAGGGACTGAAATCAGATTTGTTTTGACTCACCCCCCCCTGCCAACATCTCTAACCTTGGGGCGTCCTGGCGGCTCAGTTGGCTAAGGTTCATACCCGGTTACCGCAGTGTCCCGGTTTCAAATCCACCCAGGGACCTTTGTCGCATGTCGTCCCCGCCTCTCCCTGCCAATCTCTCCTGTCTCCAACTATCTCTAAACCTCACGGGATGCCAGCTTTCTAAAACTCTGTGCAATTAAAAAGCTACTTGTGAGTCCGAGCGCCTTTTGTTTACAAGCCCTGATTTGCTTGTTACTGGGCAACCGAATCCAACAAAGTAAACTTTTCTACTTTGGTTCAGACCAAAGAAAACGAGCCGCAGGTGGGATCACACCCTCGGATCCCTCGAGAACGAGCCAAATTCGGCCCCTCTTCGGGCATCTTCACCTTTTGTGTTACAGTGTTCCCTTGCATTTTTGGTCCATTTGGTCCATGCATTTTTGGCTAAGAACTGCACAATGGCTGGTGGTGGCAATTCTGTTTTCAGTTTCCCTATTTCTGTGAGCGAATTGTCTTAAGATTTACCATGAGACGTTCTAAAGAAGATGTGGCATGAACAGAAAGAGACCCCAACAGAGCTTCTTTGGACAAGAAAGAGAACTGATTCCTCTTTGAAGGGTACTAACAGTTTTAAGACAAAGAGAACTGATTTATTTTCCAGTTGGTTAACTTAAAGAGGACAGCATTTGGATTGTTGAAAAAGGACAAAATGTTAAAAAGTCAAGGCTGTTTCCTTCCTTTTACTCCCAGTCAGAAGGGAATGTAACGTTTGGTCTTTATATCCCCCTCCCTCTTCTTTCTCTCTGTCTTTCTGTGTACCTTGTATTCAACGTATTGTACGTATTGTATTCAATGTTTTTCTTCTTGAGTCACGCACACGTCATTCACCGTCTTTAAATGGAACGAGAATGTCCTTATTCCTGCTTTTCAAAACAGCATTCTCTTGTGAGGGCGACCCGGCCACCAAGGTGTGCCATCCTGAGTGTTCTTTCGAACGGAGTAGTTTCACTCGAGGTGGAAACGGTGCGACGCATAGTCCTCAAAAATTCTCAAATGGCTTCTTCGCATTCCGCGGTTCTGTTCAAAGGACTTGTGTCCTCAAGGCAAAATCATAATGTAAAGGGAAGTTTTAAGTGGAACTAATTACAGTTTAAAGTAAGCAAGTTCTGTGTCTCAAAGTTTGAGAGGCTGTACTTACTCCTACGGAAGCCATCTACATAGTTAAGTGACTCCTTGTCTGTTTGATCTTCTTGTGCTCGTAATCTTTGTATTCAGTGCAACTCTCCGTCCCCAGCTCACACACCCCACCCACCCACACACTTATTGTCATAGACGAAATGTATCCTTAAAACCATACATGTGAGCGCCACCTACAGAAACAGACGTCACAGTACTGGACACACTGTTTGATTGACAGGTGATCTCTGGGAAGTGCAGTGCAGAAACACCACAGCAATGAGCGCTGAGCAGAAGATGTTCCCCAAAAAATGTGTTAAATAAATAAAACGAGGAACCTGAGAATTATCACTTTAATCTCTTACTAGGAAAACTTTAGTGAAGGTTTGATATTTTGATGTTGATGGATTTTGCTCTGACTGGAGCGTCACCAGTTTGGAACGAGGAATTATGGGCCGTGTTCGCCGCTCTGGGTTGTTTATGTCACACCTCCTGAAGACTGGAGTAGAGACCGATGATTTTAAATCAGTTTACCAACCAATTAGTCATATCGCCCCAGCTTGGATCAGATGACTTGCCAGACTTGGCTGTAACATCCAGGGTGTCGCATGCTGTGTGCTGTGGCAAACAACTCCAAATGACGGTACATTTTTCTGTGCTCTCTCTCTCTCCCTCTCCCTCTCTCTCTCCCTCTCTCTCTCTCTCTCTCTCTCCCTCCCAGGCTCAGAGATGGTGGAGGCCCAGTGTCAGAGGTTCGAGGTGAGGAGCGCAGATGGAGAGAAAGTCCTGTTCTCCGCCGATGAGCAGGAGATCAGCATCGGTACCGAGAAACTCAGAGTCACAGGTAGGGGGAGACACACACACACACACACACACACACACACACACACACACACACAGAGTACAACACATACTGTGCATACACACACATGCTGACCGATATGAGTGTTTGAAGGCTGATACTATGGATTAAAGCTATATTTTCTGCCAGTATTCAATATCTTTACATTTAAAATAGAAGTATTCCGTATTTTGCCCTGAACTGTATTCTTATCAGGAAAAGGCATTTAGGCCATCATGGGACACTAAAACTCTCCATTGAAAGCCATAGTCATGAAATTATTTTATGATTTCTCTGGTCAGACATATGACATAAAATAATGAAACATATTGACTAGATCAGTCAATGGTGGTCTGGGAGGAACCTCCATCATATCGACACTAACTGGCTGATATATGATCTTTAATTAAAAGGCCAATATTGATTGAATACATCATCAAACCGTTGTTTCGTTCCAACTCTCTCTCTCACACACACACACATCATAGAAGTCAAGAAGAAGTACTAATGCAGGATAGATGCAGCTTCAGTGGGCGGACTCACACTCAGTGGGGTTAACTTATCACTGTAATAGTTTGGGTTACTCTGGGACACTCACCCATACATACACTGTAGGCTGTTACAATGAGTGATCCTGATAAGTGCAGCCAAACAGGACCTGGGTCAGCAAGCAGAGTGCAGTTTGTAGTGAGAGAGAGAGAGAGAGAAAGAGAGTAGGGGAGAGAGTGAAAAAGAGAGATGGATGAGATAGCGATAGCGATGGCAAAGGAAAGGGGGTGGGAGGGAAAGGGAGAGGAGGTGATATGATTACCGAGGAGAGGAGGAGAAACATGCGCGGCGAAGAAGAAGGAGAAGAAGAAGAGAGGGGTGAGCGAAGAGAGGTGAGGATGATTGCAGAAGACAGGAAAAAGCAATTTAAGTGAGACGAGAGGGAAAAGCGAAGGGTTGAGTAGAAAAATTGGCCTCCTCTGTTTGCCTTTCCTTTGCCACAATATCTTTTTTTTCTGCCTCCCCCTCCGTCTCTCACTTACTCATTCTCTCTCTTTCTCATTTAACGAGGTGGAGACGAGGTCAAGTGGAAGCAGGCAGGGGTCGGCCAGCTGTGTGTGTGTGTGTGTGTGTGTGTGTGTGTGTGTGTGTGCTTGCGTATCTGTGTCTGTGAATATGTGTGTGGTTCTGTCTATGTATTAGTGCATGTTTGAGATAAATTGTGTGTGTGTGTGTGTGTCTGTCTTGTATATTTTTACATTCCCTTACTGCTTGTGTATAAACCTCACACCCACACACACACACACACACACACACACACACACACACACACTCACTTAGACATACACAAATTCAGCTTTCATGCAGTAAAACACACACAGAAACACACCAAATATGCATAAAGTGAAACTGAAGTGAAACCCATGTACACACACACACACACACACACACGCACACACACTCCAGCCCGGGTAATTGGGGAGATCTGTCCATTAGAGGCACTCCGAAAGAACGAGGGAGCAGGGGATGGATGGAGAGGTGAGCGGGTGGAGGTGTAGAGGTGATGGATGCTGACATTTACACTGTTTGATGGAGGGAGGAAAGAGGAGGAGGGGGAGAAGAGAGGGAGGGGGGAGGGAAAGGAGGAGAGGAGAAGGAGACAGCAGTGATTTAGGGAAAGAATGTAAACACAAACATGCATTCAACTCACATGTATGGAGGGCCAAAGGTGTCAAAATTAGAATGCAATCACTATGCTATATATTTTAGATTTCTAGATAGACTTTTCTATTGAACTTAATTTACTATTTAGATTATTACAATTTAATTTTAAGTGTTTAGATTTAACTTTTGATTTTTAAATTGCCATTTCGTCCTGTCAATTTTTCTTTTGAACTTCAATTTTGCGGTTATATTGTGACATTGTCTCACCCCAGTGGCGGAATTTTTCACCTGTTTTTTTATGGTTTGTGTTTCTATGTGTGTGTGAAAGAGGAGCAGACGGCGGAGAGAGCATGATAGACAGAAAATGAAAGACAAGAACAGATAAAAGGAATGTGATCATTAGAGGCTAACTCTCCCTAGAGGCATTCTCTCTTTGTCTGCCCACAGGGAAAACAACATGACCTTCGTCCACACTTACCCCGTCGTCCACTGTCGATCAACAGTACGGACTGACTGCTATAGTTTTATTGGAGTGTCGGTCAGGGAGGCTAATAATAATTTACATAAATAAAAAATAGACCAAAAGGGAATAAATAAAAACTAAATTCAATCAAAAGGTTCTGAAGGACTATGCACTCGTGTGATCACCACAAGGCAATCGACCACCAACATGAACAAAATACAATATTCATTATGGATTATTTTCTTGAACAATACTTTCATACAATACCATATTGTATACTGAGTTCATATCAAAGATTCGTATCATCTTACAAAGGTGGCTAAGTCCTATTTCCGGGAAAAGGAAAAAAAGGACAAAACTGAGTTCTGAGACAAAACTGAAACCTTCCATTACATCCCTAATGTAGAAGGAGGGAATCAGATATGGAAGAAGTTGTTGAGATGGATCGAGATTTGATGTGATTCTCACTCATATGATGAATTGGTGATGTATTCTGCCCTAGCACTGCTCTGAGAAACAGAAATATGAAACAAATTCTTAAAGGTCCAGTGCAATGAGAATGGCATTTCTCAATTTCATGATATAATTTAACAAAGGACCTGTTAATGTAAAGTTACCCAAATTACTATAACTGTCAGCATTGTGGAAAAATGACTAACGCTCTTTGAAAAACTCTCCCTCTGGTTGTCGACAGAATCAAACAGATTTTGAATTCCAATCTACTTCCTGGTGTAAATGATGTCACCTTGACCCAGGTTTTAATGAATGCTGTGATTGGTTGACAGTATACATAGTTAATGAGGTGTCCCATAGTCTGTCAGAAAATAGCCAGCCAGCTACTTGCCAAACTAGCTAAAATCTCTGTGCCTCCATAGTTGCTGGGTGCCGAAGAAGAACTCAGTCCTAGAACTCTCACTCAGTCCTACAGGCTTTGTATCAAAAACTGAAAAACTAAATAATAATAATAATAATAATAAAAAAATGATGCTCACTGTGTTAGAAAGCAACATAAAACTTTTCCTGACTGCGTTGAAATCACTGCACTGGAAACTGTAATGCATTTTTAAACAAAGAATGGGCAGTCTAGTGAATGATATCCCCTTTCTACTCACTGTAATTAAAATAAATCCCTTCTGTCTCTGTCCTTAGTTCTTACTCTACTCCACTATTTGTTTTCATAGCACGTCATTCCTGCATTATCTTTCTATGGTCACAAGAACATTGTGAGGGTATTAAGGCCCTGAGTAATTTTGGTCATCAAGGAATTTAAGCTTATTCTACTGTTGTACTCATTGCAAGTTTCTCTGGAGAAGAGTGTCAACCAAATACCAAAAATGTAAATGTAATATGAATGTTTTTTTTGTTTTTTTTACTGAGAGGGTTACTGGCTTGGAGAGACAGAAAAAAACGAAGGTGGTTAGATTTGGCCCAAAGCCTGCAGAAGGTACACATGGTTCCAGAGGCAGGTCTAAGACTTGTGTGTCCAAAAGTAACCTCTTGATCCTCATCGCCCTGTCCAGCTCCGGCTTCTTTTTCTTGCCGTTTTCAGCGAGAAGGCTTTGCTGTTGCGAGTTCCTAACAGCACTGAGGGCTCGGCATGTTTTTTTGGAGTTGCGAGCGCTAAAGGTTACAAACATTTAAAGCTGCACTAGGAAAGATTTCAGCCGGAATCACAACAGAGAAGAGCGTCCCATTGTCGCGAAGTGAGATGCCGTAGATTCGCCCCATTGTCCCCAGATGAAACTGTGGTGTCTGGTATGGGCTTACCCTAAACAGTAGCTCCCCAACATTAGATCTTTTCCTCTCTCGTCCTTTTGGTATCTTCCGTATAAAGCATCACAGACCGGCCGGGTTGGTAAGCACGATCGAGGTGTGTGCCGTTTACTGACGTCAATTTGCATGAGTTCTGAGCATCGATGGCAAATTCTTCAAACGGTTGCCTCTTGCTGTCATTCGGGGCACCAGTGTACGAAGTTGCCCAGCGCGGCTTTAAACTTTCAGCGAAATAGAGCCGAGCGTCCAACAGGTCTGCTATAGTCTCAGCAGGAGCCACGACCAGTGCTCACCCCCCCCCCCCCCGCCCCCCAAGCATCTGTTCAGCGCTACAGGCTAAAACAGAGGTGCCTGGCGGACGCAGGGGGGTTAAACACTGCACCACGTCGGAGCGCTGTGTTATGCATTTTAAGTGGCCGCGATGGCTGCAACCAAGATATGATGCTGTGATATTGCGCTGCCTTTTCACAATGTCTCAATGTTTTCTTCTTTTTTTTTTCTCTCCCTTCTTTTCATCCTTTCTCTCCCTCTCTCTCTCTCCAGGGAATGAAGGCGTGGTGTTCGGTCATTCTGTAGAGACGTCGCATGTCAGGGCGGAACCCTTCCAGGACCTAAAGTAAGTCGTTTGAATTATTTGTGTGTGTGTGTGTGTGTATGGAGGTGTATACTCTATGCATGTATATGGAAGTAGATTGTTTAAGGGTTAGACTTTGACCAAGGGGGGTCTTCCACTGACTCATGGATTTGTACATAAGTGCAGAGATGGAACAGAGGGTGAACCCACCTAAAGTCAGTTTGTCCTTAGAGGAGTTTACCACCTTTTTAGCCTGACATAAATCTTTATGACAGAAATGCGTAGTATACATTTTAGTAAGTAGTATCAAACTGATGAAAGTTAACTGAGGGTAGGGTCTTAAAACAAAAGAAAACAAAAAAAAAAAATTGCTGCTTTTCTGAAAATAGAATTGATTTTGTGTTTATACTAGTGGAAGTTTGCCTGATTATGATAGCAGACTTGAGGTCATAAATCAGTGCATATGTGTGTGTGGGTGTGAGTGTGTGTGATGGTGGGTAATGTTTCAGGGTCACACTGTGACCGAGGGCGGCTCCCCATCGACACCAAACAATCAATGTGTGATGGATGAAGCAGGCCAGCTGTACATATTCTAACCTATTGCTACTTCAAACAAATAACTGTCCAGACTAGTGTGTGTGTGTGTGTGTGTGTGTGTGCATGTGAGTGAGTGCATGCTCTCTGCTGTGTATGGAAATGTACAGTATACATGTGTGTGTATAGGTGTATATGTGCATGGATGCTCTCTTCTTTGTGCATGTGCACTCTCTCTTATTACATATGACTGTGTGCATCTGCTCTCTAGTGTGTGTGTATGCGTGTGTGTGTGTCTATCCTCTACTCCTAACCCCCTGCAGATGTGTGTGTGTGTGTTTTGGATGTCTTCCAGTGGCCTATGAAGTGCCCTTAATGCTAATGTGTCAGCCTCATTTGGGTATTGTCAGAGAGGATTAGCTAAAAAAGACCGACCTAGTGGCCACAGGCCAGGGAGGGCGAGAGACATAGACGGAGAGAGAGGGGAGAGAGAGAGAGACAGAGAGCGGGTGAGAAGGGATGAAGTGATACAGTACGGTATGGGGGGGCAAGGAAAGGGATCCTGTGGTTGAGGTCTACAGGGGGAAATGGAGGGAGGGAGAGCTATAATTGACTGGACAGCGGGAGAGGAAAAGAAACACCTTGTGACTAGAGGACAAAAAAAAGAAAAGTAGAAAGTAGAGGGGGGGGGAGTTTAGAAAGGAAGGGATGGTAGGGAAGGTGGCGTGGGGGGGGGGCGGAGATTGGATTAGAAGAAACTCCTGTCGTGTTTCGCAGTCCAGTCCTCAAGTACCCCTCCTGAAGTTTTTTGTTCCAGCTCCACTACTTGCGCAACCTGATCCAATTAACGGCTAGCTACACACTTCCGTGCTACAGCTCTGTCCAGGTAGATCTGTCCCTAGCGCTCCACCAATCAGCATTAAGCCCTTAATTGGATCAAGTCCGGAACAAAAAACGTGCAGGGACAGGGAGTACTTGAGGACAGGATTGGGGAAACGGCACGGTAGCGGAATGGGATCGTTGCGGCACAGCAGATAATGGGGGAAAAAAAATTATGAAAAATATATTGATGTATTCGGGGTGTGCAGAATGGCAGCAGTAGCACATGCTGAGACAAAGAAAATGGATGGAAAAATACACAAAAAAAATATGCGCAATGTGAAAATGCGAGGAACTGGACATACGGACGCAAGGAATTCCGTGTTGCGTACGATTTTAGGCCGATTGACATGAAAATCAGTCGTGGTTTTGGTTATAGATTACGTTGTAGATTACTTGAAATACTTCTAGTATTCTAGAATACTTTCTATTCTATCCTGCTGCATTTTAATTCGCACCAGGCTTGCCAGCAGCACCGCCAATGTCTTCTTTGGGGGAATCTCGCTTCTCTAAACTCTTTGGGTCGGAAGTCACTGGTCAGTGCTATCTCTCCCAAATACCCAAGGGACATTTCTCCTGCTGCAAATACTAGGTGGGAGGAGAAATTTACAGACGCCTGGACAGAGTTCCGCTTGGGCTGATATTCTTTTCCGCTTGCCTGCGTCGGCTGAATTTTCTCGCTCAAGTTGAAGCTGAGTTTCTACTCGACCGGGCGGCCCCTTCGCCTCGCTTTTGCGCCGCCCAGAGCAACGGTACGTTCTCGCTCGCGCTCCGTTCGGCTCCTCTCCGCCGGCTTTGCGCGCATTCACGCCCGCCTCGAATGTTTTTCTGTGTGAATATCGGGGAAAATATATATATATATATAGTTCGGTCGGCGAAGGGTCAGAATTGATCCAATAGCGGGCCGACGAAATGGCAAAGAAACGGGAATCAGGAACTGAGAGAGATATAAACGTCCCGGAGACGGAGGTGTGAGGTGGGCGGATAGAGGGTATAGAAGTAGAAGAGGCAATAAGACCCCCATGCATGGCTAGTGGACCAAAGGGGAGGAGAGAGGGAGGAGGTGGTGGGTGATGAGTAGGTGGAAAGAGAGGGGTTGGACGAGGTGAAGAGACGAGAGAGAAGGGACAGAGGGGGAGGTGTAGGAGCGAGGACGGGAAGACGGAAAGAGGAGGGAGAGAGCGAGAACATTGGGTCAGCGGACGGGTCAGTGCCGATAAGCAAGGCGATGAAGCCTGTGGCGAAGGCCTAAGGTGGAGAAAGAGGGTGGGAAGCCTCGGATTGCCTGGGCTGGTGTTATGTGATCCAGCGGAGCAACTCCTGACATGTGGGAGCCGGTTGTTTTTTCCATCGGTTTTACCTGGCTTTGTGTCGCTAGCTGCTCCGTAAAGCCATTTTTGACAAATTCACGTTGTTAAAAAGAACTCGATAAATCAATGTGACCCGACTCGACCTCGTCATCGTCCTCACAGTCATCACAAACAGCACTGTCACCACTTGACAACATGGAGATATGGGAATAGAAAGCAAATATTACACACACACATGCATACTCACAAAATACACACATGCAATGAAACACATTCAAAAACACACTTAAAATCACAAAAACATGAAGGTACTGACACATAGCATGCATGAAGTGAAACCCACACATACATTCACATACACACACAACATATATGCATTGACACACGCATTACAATACACACAGTACATTCACTGAAACACACACACACACACACACACACAGCATTCATGCAGTGAAATATGCATTCAAACACACACACACACACCTCCTGTATGGAGTGAAACGTATAGCATGCATGAGGTGATACCCACACACATATGTGTCACACACACACACACACAAAAAACACACAAAACATATAGTGCAGCATATAGTGATACATAGAGCATGCATGAAGTGAAACCTCTCTCTCTCTCTCTCTCTCTCTCTCTCTCTCTCTCTCTCTCTCTCTCGTTCAATTTGCTTTATTGGCATGAAAGTTTACAAACAATTGCCAAAGCATGAAGGTACAGAGTGTGTGTGTGTGTGTGTGAGAGAGAGTGTGTGTGTGTGCTGGGTTAGCACTCCATCATATAATGACTATCAATAGTCATAACAGTTCAACAATAAAAAAAATACATTCAATAAAACACATTTCTCTCTCTTTCTCTCTCACTCACTCACACACACACACATGAAAATATGAAATTTGCATGTGATAGCACATATAGTATGCATGAAACCCACTCAGCATTCATACAGTGTCACACACACACACATGAACACATATGGAGCATGCATGAAGTGATAGAATACGCATGAAGTGAAACCCACACATCCGCACACACACACACACACACACACCCGCCAGCGACCTCTCCATTGCATCACCTATTGCAGGGTTAATGAAAGTAATAAAAAAAATAACACCGACAAAAAAAAAGACGATTACATGCTTCAAATATTTCCTCTTCTCCGTTTTCGCTCATTAGCTGTTAAATGGCAGGGAAAGAAACAAAGGAGTGAAGCAGATTCATTTTAATGATGATTTTTAAAAATTTTTTTTTTAGGTCCATTCAATAAGAATAGATATTTCACGCTGCGAGTGGGGAGGGCATCAACACCAATTAAAAAGTACAAGTCCTCTCCTCTATTCTTAATTCATTTATTCTTTTTCCGTTTGTTTGTTTTTTAATGCTAGATTTTAATCACTTTTGATCGGAGACTTTCTATTATCTATCGTTCCGTCTCTCTCTCTTTCTCGTCATATCTTGGCCCTCACCTTGTCCATTCTCTCTTTCGCACTCGCGCACTTTTTCCGCACGCTCCGTTTTTTAGATCTTTCCGCACGTGCATCCCTTCCTCCCCGTCCCTTCCTCCCTCTCTCTCTCTTTTTCGGTCTCGTTATGAAAAGTGGAGCGTTATGCAGTGAAGGTAAATGGAACATGTAATGAGCGGATCGAGTCCATTTAAAGCTAATGATCTATCTTACAGTTTGAGAGAGAGAGAGAGAGAGAGATGGAGAGAGAGATAGATGGCATACACTTGTAATTATCAAAGTCTACATTGCAGAGTACAGGTCAGAAACTTCCTATCCAGAAAGATGGGTCACTTTGCATCCTGCATACTGTAGTGCTGGGCTATATAACTTCTGCTGATGTATGCATTTCTGACATTTTACTGTTATGCCTTGTGTGTTATAAGTGGTTTGGCTTGCTCTTATACTCGGGCCACACTACACGATTTAACAGACTGTGAAAAGACTGGAGAAAAGGATCACACACTTTACGACAAGTTATAATTGGGGATCACACACTTGAGACCAGAAGGATTTTAGGATTATACACTTGATGACCAGTTGGATTTGGGGAACACACTGGATGACCAGTTGGATTAAGGCAAGACACACTTCACGACCAGTCAGATTTGGGGAACACACACTTGAGGACCAGTCAGATTTGGGGAACACACACTTGATGACCAGTTAGATTTGGGGAACACACACTTGATGACCAGTCAGATTTGGGGAACACACACTTGATGACCAGTTAGATTTGGGGAACACACACTTGATGACCAGTTAGATTTGGGGAACACACACTTGATGACCAGTCAGATTTGGGGAACACACACATGACCAGTTGGATTTGCGGAACACACTTGAAGACCAGTTGGATTTGGGGAACACACTTGAAGACCAGTTGGATTTGGGGAACATACACTGGATGACCAGTTGGATTTTGGGAACACACTTGATGACCTCTTGGATTTGGGGAACACACTTGATGACCAGTTGGATTTGGAAAACACACTGGATGACCAGTTGGATTTTGGGAACACACTTGATGACCTCTTGGATTTGGGGAACACACTTGATGACAAGTTGGATATGAGGAACACGCACTTGATGACCAGTCGGATTTGGAAAACACACACTTGACGACCAGTTGGATTTGGGGAACACACACTTGAGGACCAGCTGGATTTTGGGAACACACACTTGACGACCAGTTGGATTTGGGGAACACACACTTGAGGACCAGCTGGATTTTGGGAACACACACTTGACGACCAGTTGGATTTGGGGAACACACACCTGACGACCAGTTGGATTTGGGGAACACCCAGTACTCCAGTCCTAATGCCACGTAACCCCACAATCTCATGAAAACACTAGGTCTCGTGCTTCTACAAAAGTTTGAATTGTTAACTAGCTCACACTACAGGAGGAGGTGAAGACTTCCAGATTTACTACCAGATTTTAGTCAAAATCAAACATGTTTGAAATAATGTGGTGAGATTAGAGTCCTGAACCCAAACATTCTACAAGATCATCTGTTTGACAGACCGAGTCAACACTAAACTAGTGCTGACTTGGTCCGATTAGTCATTAAGGCCAAATCATGGCTATAATCAGGCTTTAAGTCGTGTAGTGTAGCCCCAGCATTGGGTACCAATCACATTAACCAGAGTGGATACAGTAAAGATTTCTATTGTTTTTTATGGATGCAAATGTCTCCGGAGCCTTGCAGTGGATAGTGTTTGTGACTGAAGCTGAAGAGACATGAATACACAACACACTGTGCTATAACTGGGTTATGTTATGGTAGCGTAGAAACAAAATGCTCTGTAGCCTGCTTTCCAGACAACACTCCAGGAACGCTACGCCTCGCGTTTTCAAAGCCTCTGGTGTGATCGCCACTGTAAGCCGTGTTCACACTATTCTGCTGTTTTTTTTTTTTGTTTTTTTTTTTCAAACTGCTTTTCTACTTAAAAGCGGACGGGGAGCGGCCGCGAGGCAGACGGAGAGCGGCCGCTTTTTGGAAAAAGTGCTGTGCCTGGCGTCTTTTTAAGCAGAGCAGAGAGAAATGTTCAACTTTTTAGAGAGGCATTCATGACAGTGACCGACTAATCACAAGGAAAAGAGAAGTGGGGGTTTTGACGAAACGCAGGCAGCTGACAACAACAACTACAGCAACAAAAAATGGAAATGTGGAAAGCAGCGGTAGGAAAGTTGGTAGTGGTTGCTGCTCTGATGGGAGCACAGTGGCTGCGTTGTGGGAGTTTCTAAATGTTTGAGAGTCGTAGCCGGGTACAGTGTGCTGATAGTGGCAGCCAGTCACTGTGATAACAAACCTACTTTTCATTATCAGCACAACATGCAGTTGAGGCAGCACTTCTACAAAAAAAAGGAACAGAGCCTTAGGGATTTGAAAGATTTTCCACATGTGAGGGCGTCAATGTGAGTGGTCAATTACAGTTTAAAAAAAGGCAAAAGTTTTCTATAGGACACAGACAGACATCAGGCCAGTGGACCGGATCTATAAAGATGGCAACCTGTCAGTGTCAGTCCACAATACAAACATCCTTGCATTGACCTTGTGTTGAGGGGGAAACTTTTGGTCCATTTTGACTTAATCAAGTACAAATGAAGTTACAAACACACACAAAGATGACAGAACAGACTCTTAAGTCAATGTTCAAACTTTACTTTGTCTATTACCTTTGAAGTGCTGCCTAACTTTTATTGTGTGTGTTTCCATTGTCCTTGCGTGTATATGTGTGTGTGTGTGTGTGTGTGGGTGCTCCTCTGCGATTTGAGGTTCTGACTTCAGGCTTGCTTCAATATTTATAGTCTGCTCCACACAGAGCGTAGACCCTTATTGCTATTGGTCCCTTGTGTCTTCTCCTCCTCCTTGTTCCTCAACTCTTTCTCTCTCTGTCCAACTCTCTCTCTCTCTTTTTTTTTTTCCTTCACACCTGCCACCCTTCCTTCAACTCTCATCTGCTGGAAACACTCTCTGTTTCAGGGGTCAATTAGGAATCAGGATTACAGCAGGACACAGACAGTGTTCAATCGATTTCACATTGACGTTTTTTTTTTTTTTTGTTTTTTCATCTAGTGCTACATACCACATGTTTGCTATCCTCATTTATCCTCTGTTGTTTCATCTATTTTTCATCCCACTGCCCCTCCGTGCCTTTTGACGATTATCAAGGCGTCTGTCATACCCCACGCTCTGATTTGCCCAGGGCATTTAGCTTGGATATGGCCTTTTATAAGTGGATAATTACTTCCTTGTTTGTTGTTGTTGTTGTTGTTGTTTGGATGAGCGCCGCTTATTTGTCCCCCATCTGTCCCCTACCTCAGGGGATGAAGTAAAACAACTTTAACACCTGAATAAGGCCACCCATCATGGAAGACAGACAGAGCGGGGGGGGGGGAAGAAAAAGAGAGAGATTATCAAACAGAAATAGACATGAGAGATGGTGAGACGAGAAGAACATGACAGCATTTAAAACGAAAGAAAATGTGTGTGTGTGTGTGTGTTTGTGTGTGTGTGTTTGCCAGACAGAGAAAGCTAGAGGGAGAGAACTAAGTCTATGCAGGGAGTGATAGAGGAGATGTTGACAGAGGGAGACAGTCCTGCGCCCTGAAATCATTCGATAAACACTGACCGCAGGATGCCAAAAGTTTAGACAGAGATAGAGGCAAAGATAAAGACTTCAATCAACCAATAGTTAACTCACTGCAGGAGAGCAAAAACAGACAGATGGAAGGATGGAAAGCTAGACAGATAGTCAGGCAGCTGTTTTTGCACTGCTCTTCCCAGAGATCACAAGACAATCAAACAGTGTGTCCAGTACTGTGATGTCTTCTTCGTTGGATTTTCTGTTAATGAAGTTTGAGTTTCTGTAGGCGGCGCTCTTTTCTTTGTCTGTTCAGCAAAGTACCCAGTTCAAATGTAAAATGCATCACTTCCTCCAGAGGTTTTTCCTGGGAAAGAGCTACCGACTCCAGGGCCCGGATCTACTAACATGTCACAATTCCCGACCCAGCGCAAAAGCAATTGCGGGTGCAATCGGTACCGCTAGCGCAAGGTATTTACTGAAGTAGGGCACGCAATTGAGCGGAGGCGCAGATAATTAATTTGAATTGCGACTGCCCTAATATAAAGGGCCAAGCAATGTGCACAATAGCCCATTAGCGGCAACGTAATGATGGGCAAAAGGAGCGCAAATGTTTCTCCAGTGGAGCTGGAAGTCTTGGTGGCAGAGAAAACCACAAAGAGCTGCAGAGAAGAGATGTTTTAACTGCGCGTAAAAAGTCACTCTGGAACAACATAAAGTGAATGCAGTTGGGCACCAGAAGTGCGATTTAGCGGAGGTAAAAAGTGCTGGTATGATATAAGGAGGTGAACCAAAATGCTGACCACAAATAAAGCCAAAGAGGAGCCTTAACTCCCTTGGAGGAGCAGCAGGAGAGCCTGACTGAGACACAGGTGCCAGTGTGGGAGGGATGGAGACCTGTTGAAGGTACGGTTACATATAGCTGGAGAAGTCGCGCACACACTTTTCCACTGTCCTGACAGTTATTACGCACGCGTTTTAGCTGCATTGTTTTCATCAAGGCAATGTCGCAGAGACATTGTTCATAATAAGTGTCAGCAAATCCAGAGAAGAGCCTGCGACATTTCCTTATTGTATATTTTGGTAATAGTCAGAATTTTGAGTGCGCATTCTGCCATGCTGCCAATGAGGCTTACATTGTACATTTTCAAGTCAGCATACTCGTTTAAACCCTGTGATCTAATGACTGCATGTTATGCTGTGTAGATGACTGTGTCACTTTGATCTTAGAGCCGGTTCCAGAGACAGTTTCAGCAGAACTATCCTATGCGCAAAAAAAGACATGCTTTTCCTAGCTCTTAAATTCCGTGTGTAGGTGTTAACGGCCACCACCTCTTGAAAAATCACATCCGCTGCCAATTTCCATAAATAGAATACCTCCCTTTATTTTGCACCTCAGCCTTGGAACACCCACAAAGCATATGCAATTAGGCGCAAATGCCCTGTGCCCTGGCTTAGTAGATCAGAAAACAAGGTTTTAACACCCGCAATGCGATTTGCACTGGCGCAAACCTTTAGTAGATCCGGGCCCAGGTGTTTAGGACAGTAAATGTAAAAGCTTTCATGAACTGGCTATAGGTTGAATCACTATTGTGTTATAGTAATCTGTGATTGAGAGTAGTAAAACGGATAGGAAAATGTTGTGGTTTATTACTTTAACATGTTGTAGTTATTGTTTGTGTATGCTTATATAATCCCCCATTTGCTATATTCATGTTCCCTTTTTACATTCTATGTTTCTCTACTGTATCCTATTACTGTTTGCTGCTGCAGCAACCGAATTTCACCACGGGGATCACTGAAGTTTTGTCACACCTTATCCTATGCTAAATGACCAAGTAGAGAGAGGGGGAACTGCCCGGTGAGTGAGAAACAGAGACAGACACATTAATCAATCAATCAATCAATCAGCAGTTAACTGACTGCAGAATGCCAAAAGTTTGGAGAGTGTCAGACAGCGACATCAATGGGCTGACAGCTAGCTGACGTTGGGTTACCTCAGGTCTCCAACTTCATCCGACGCTTGGCTCCACAGCAGACAGAAACAGGCTGCCACGCAGTCAATATCCTTCCATTTCTATCCACTCTTTCATCCTTTTATCCTTCCCTCTGTGCTTGTTCTCCTCTTCCCAAGTCCCGGGGTCATGGGGAGACTCCCTGGGTAGAGCTAGCCCTAACAGAGGCAAGGGCATCGGAGAGGGATTTGTGCTCTGCGCCCCTCCCTTCTATCTCTCTCTCTCTATTTCTATCTCTCTATCCCTCCATCCAAGCAAGTTAAAGCGGTATTGCATAGGAACTCTGAGCTGTAACAGACTCAAGGGCATGGGAAAGGATTTTTTTTTCTTTATAAAAGGGCAGATGCAATGTAGTCTAACAGTTAGAGAACTGGACTTGCAAATCTGTGACATGAAAAAGTTCAAACACTCCTGATCTAGGAAACTTACGGTCAAGTTCCCTAGATGAAAATGTTTAAGAACTACTTATCTAGGGAAATTAGGGTCAAGTTCCCTACATGAAAATGTTCAAGAACTACTGATCTAGGGAACTTAGGGTCAAGTTCCCTAGATGAAAATGTTCAAGAACTACTGATCTAGGGAACTTAGGGTCAAGTTCCCTAGATGAAAATGTTCAAGAACTACTGATCTAGGGAACTTAGGGTCAAGTTCCCTAGATGAAAATGTTCAAGAACTCCTGATCTAGGGAACTTACAGTCAAGTTCCCTTGATGAAAATGTTCAAGAACTCCTGATCTAGGGAAATTGACTGTAAGTTCCCTAGATCAGGAGTTCTCAAACATGATGATGATGTTTTTGATTTTGTCCCAGTGACCCTGACAAACATTTCCATAGATCAAATCCCAGGACTGTTGAGCCAGGCAATAAACCCCTCCAACTGCCTCCATTTTGTAAGCAAAGCACAGGACTGTGTATGTGTGCAACCTTCCCTCCTCTCTAACAACTATTCCCTCAGGCTGTTACTGTTAATGAGAATGTGTTCTTAGCAAACTTTCCTGGTTTTTATTGTGGAAATATCAGAATGTCCTCTGTTACCTTTTTTTCTCGCTCCACCCGCGTGTGTTCAAGGAGCATCGCCTGGGGAGTTCAAACCCTAACAGACTCAAGTGCACAACGGTGGATTTGTTTTCCACTTGCTTGTCTTTCTCTAACTCTCTTCCACTCTTTCTGCCTCTCTCTTCATCCCTCCATCCCTCATCTCTCAATTCGAGGTTAAATCGGGGAGATCCATTGCGGATGTCAACCCCTGAAAGTGGCTTGGGCGCAGGGAACTGTTGATTTGTTTTCTGTCCTTCATTCCGTCCTTGCCGTCCTCTAAACAAAATGAGGGGAATCGTCTTCTGTCCTTGTCCCTATCATTCATCTCTCCATCCCAGCAAGTGAAAGACTGACTTCCCAGTGTAGGTTGAAGCATAGAGACAGAGTCGTGCTCTCATTCTGCCTTTTTTCCGTCTCTCTCCATCGTCTCCTTCATTCTATCCCTCTATGTAAGCTACATTTTAGAGAGCTTTACGCCCAAAGGAGAGCCAAGGGGGCATGGGGTGTAGAGCAGTGGTTTTCTAATACTATGTCGGGACCCAAAGGCTCCTTTTTGTAGTAGGTCCCTAAATGACAAGAGCACTAATATGTCTTAATGGCCCTGGGTCCTAGGGGGTGCTTCTAATTTAACCCAATTACAGACTGTAAAATTTTAAGAGTCTATGAGGTAGAGAATGAGGAAATGATTCACCCTGTGGCCTCCATTTCCTGACACATCCAATGTGTTCACTTAACTTTGAGCAAGTTTCCAAACAGATAAAGTTGAGGTCAGAAAACCTAATTTGATGTAAATCCGCCGCCAAATCGCAGTCCGTACTTCATTTTCTTGTTTACGAAATGGCATTCCAGCATCCCTAGACTGCAAACAGTGGACAGCGACAAGAAAGACGGGAGAGTAAGAGGATGACAAGCGAAAAAGGCTGGAAAACCCGATTCAAACCGACAACATTGTAAGCATATGGCACCCTCGTCTCAGAGACACCGGAATGGCCCAAAGTCACACTTTATACAAACAACAATGCACTTTTTCTGCAAACTTCAGCTCGTTAGAGGAGTGCTTTCCAAATGCAAGTTGTAATTGAAGTTACCAACCTCAAAGGCCTGGTAGAAACAAGATTTTGATTCGAATTAGGCCCACTTCCCACACAGATTTTGAACGTTAGTAGGGGGAATCTTCGAGCATAGTTTATTTTACCAGGTTTTCCTCTGAGCAGCCAGATGGAGGAAAATGGTGTGGGATGGCAAGCGCAGCACCTAATTAGCTCCAAAAAAACTCATAGAGTAAGCCCGCCCTTAGCTGTTTTTTGATTAAAAAGTTGGGGTGCGCGTTAAAGTAATTGGAAATCATTAAAATTTGGAATGAGTCACATTCTCTTTGAACTGTGCCTCTGGGAGACGCTTCTCACCGCACTACAGTTTATCTCTTAAAGAATAGCAGTACACTTGCATGACGGCTTTTTGAACAATGCCGGCTTTTCAGCTGAGGCAAAAAAGTTGAGGCGCGGATCGATTGTGAGTTATAGGTGGAAAAACTCCGGGCTTTGTTTTTTTGCCTTTGTCTCTTCCCTCTCCCCCTTCTCTTCATTCTTTTCACGCAACTATTATCACCACAAGCAGTGCTTTCTTTAGAGGAATTCAGAGCGCGCTATTGAACTGCTAGTATTGCGAAGCTGATTGTAGATCGGAATTCTTACCCTGCTGCTTATGAAGCCGATTTCATATCAGGATTGTTTTTTGACCTGTTCTGAAGCCTTTTTTTCTCGAGTTTAAGTAGAATAATTAGTTCAGCATTGATTCAATGAAGCGGTGACAATAACTTCTTTATCAAACACGGCCTTTATCAGAGTTATCATCAGTCCGTGGAACAAAAACCACAGTTGACTGTCTTAAAATGGCATACAGACTTTCCCTCTTTTTTTCCTGCAACTTTTGCTTTTGTTTGACTGCTGCCATTGGATTTTGGGTGTGTGTAAAACCTCTCCTTTTCCTTGGTACAACAAGGACAATCAGCCCTGCTCGGCTCTGTTCCGTCTCTCATTGATTAGACACACAGGGAAATCATTGAGAACAGGGGCAGAGAGGGAAGGCAAGGCGAATAACAAGCGGGCATGGTTATGGGAACGATCCATAATGTATCTGGATTTCTGTGTGTCTCTGTGTGTGTGTGTTGGATTCTCATGTTCTACAAATTGATGCAGTACACCCCCCCCCCCCCCCCCCCCCGAATATTGACATTTGGAACTCAAGTAACCTGAATCCTAGAGAAGCAAGCTTGTGACGATGAGGTCGCTGGATTGAATCCTTCAACTATCACTGCTGATGTGTTCTTGAGCAAACAACATAAATGTTTTTCAGTAGAGTGGCTCAGTGGCCAAGAGTTGAAGACGGACCTTGTATGGGGCAGATTCTGAAACTGGGTAGAGCATGGCATAAACACTAACTAACAAGATATAGCCAGTTCATGAAAGCTTTTACATTTGCTGTTCTAAACACCCAGTATCTGGTATGTCTTTCCTGGGAAAAATCCTCTGATGCACAGATGCGTTTTATGTTTCTGGTTTGTTTGGAACAAATAGAAGTAAATAGAAGAGCTGGATAGTAAGGCATATACACAATTTCCACCCCAGTTCAGCTGAAACCGTGCCCCCCACTGTGTGCCAAACCTTTCCTCCGGCCTAGAAATCATTATCATTGGCTAACATGTTGTGGCCACCGATTGGTTTCCCCACCACATACAGATAGAAAGTTTGCTATTAACACTTACCTAACACCTTACTGTTATGAACACAGGTGGGACCCAAACGCAGGACACGGACAGGGTAGTGTGGGTAAGGAAAAGGTTTATTGGAAGGGAGGAGCAGGGCTTGGCGTGAGTGTGGGATGAGGAACACAAGGAAACACTAGGGAATCTTCTGGGGGTAACAATTACTTTCTTTTAGAACACCACATCAATAAAGTTCAAAGTACATCCACTATCATTATATTACCTTCACCGATACACTTCACCGACATTAAAAAGGCCTTTTTTGTGCAGTGGGTGTTGAGATAGACTGAATAAGCTAATGTTACAGTTGTTGGCTTTAATGGGTGACAATGAATACTTTTTCTTTGTCATTATATGAATATGCAGATTGGATGAGAATTCTAACTGTTATGACCACGATCTGATAAGCAGGACATGATCTGTAGAAACTTTAAGAGTCTTTACTAAAATTAAACAGCTGAAATGGAGAATTCTAAGAAAACATTTTGGCATATAATATTTTGGGAAATAATTCTCCATAAATTAAGCAACCCCTATTTACGTCCGTTATCATTGTATAGCCTTCTTTGAACTTTACTGATGTCCTGTGAATGGTAGCCAATGAAAATGATGCAGCAATGAGCGCTTGGTAACAAAATTAAAAATTATTATGTCACAGATTACTACTGCAAAATTGGACTGCTGAAAAAAAAACAAAAAAAGACATAATTGGACTTTTCCAATTTCCTCTCAAGGGTGCAGCAATAATTTGCTATCAGATGCCTTAAAAATTAATTCTCATCCAATATTGTAGCTCCAAATTTCTCCATACGCCATTGGCTGTTTAACTCTGACGCATTGAAATTGCTTGAAATGTAAGATTGCATTGTGTTAAGTGACCAAGACGCCCTTTTAAAGAATTATGTTTCTGTCGATGTTATGTTTCTGTGAAAGTAATCATTTCACAATCTAGTCTGTTTTTTTCTAAATACTCATTGGACAATACAAGTCAAATGAGTCCTTGCAGTAATAGAAACTTTGTCCTGCAGGTGATATTTTGTTCAATAATTTCTTAGCATATTCAAACTTATTTGCGGAATCTTGAGTACACACAATTGATTAAAAAACCCATTTAAAAAGTCCTAGAATCGCCACTCCCTCAAGCCATTGCGTCTTATGGGTGTATAATTTTATTAGCCCACTGGCCTGCTTGGCTGGCTAAGAGTTAAGCGTTTGAACGCCGCCTCAGCAAACAGGCCGCTTTGTTCTGGCGTTGTTTGTCTTTGTTGATTGTTGTTTATCTTTGTTAGTTATTGTTTAGCTTGGTTTATCAGCTGCTGCTTATGTGTGGATGCTGTTGTACACATCTTCAGGGGGAATATGTGAAAACAACAACACAAGGTAAATAGACAGAGTCCCTCCATATTGCCACAACATCTGTTCAGCGTGTGTGTGTGTGTGTGTCTCTGCACATAAGTGTGTATGCGTGCCTGTGTGCGCTCAGCTGTTGTGTGTATCTGTGTGTGGGTTGTGCAGATAGACGGCTGTTAATATCAGATTTTTTTGCGACAGAGCCAAATGTTCCACTGTGGATAAAGACTATTACAAATGGCTAGAGGCTGTTTTGGCTAGACACTGAAATCACAGCAGATAAATAACATTAGAAAACACCAAACAGCACATAAACACACCCACATGTAAACAATCAAACACACAGATATACAAACACCCCCTCGCATACATACAAGCCTACATGTAAACACATCAACAGGCAGTTGTATTGTGTTGTGTTATTTAGCTATATTGTCACCAGAATTGGGATTGTTACTTAAAAAACATAATGTTTCCCATTACTCAACTGCAAAGTAACAAATTATTTATTCGATTGGTAACTGTAATATTACTGAAATTGAAATAGTAATTTGTTACACAACTCATTACTGGGAAAAGTAACAATACTCAACTGTATGGAAATGGAAATATAGGTGAGTAGTTTGATGAATAAATGCTTAGCACCACTGATTTAGTGGAGGGTCAACCCATCTTTTTATATGCAGAATACGATTTACACACCTTTTTTTAGGCTGGCATAAATCTTTATGACCTAAATTCATAGTATACATAGTAAGTAGTATCAAAGTGAGGTAAATTATATGAGAATAGGGTCATATCAGGCAAAAAAGACAAATTCATGTTAATTTACCTCTACGTCATTGGTGTGATGATATACACTGAACGAAAATATGAATATGAATATGTTCTTATATGAACTGTAACTGAGTAAGATCTTTAAAAAATGTGTGTTGAGTTTATATTTTTGCATTTGTATTTATACTATAGTTGTCCGGTCATTTTTAAGCTTTATTCCTCAGTTACAAGTGAATGGGAGTCTATGAGTAATATTCCGGGTGTAATATTGACTTCAGTGCCCTACTGTAAGTCTGCCAACTGATGAAATTTCAAACAGAGAACTGGAATTGATAGACCGTTCACTCCCTAGTGTATCATGGATTGCTAGGAATAGAAATCTCCTTTCTATCCATTTGCCCAGCCAATATCTTCAATCAAGACCACTCCACTAGCATCAAGATAATGGCAAGTTGATTTGAAGTGGAAACAAGTGATAGTATCTCACCCAATTGCCAGATTTTATGACTTGTTTTAAGAAACATACGGTTGTAACACTGAGTACTGAGGGAGTGAGAGAGAGTGAGCAAAAGAGAGCAGTCGTTGGAGAGAGGGGGGCATTGATGGGGAAGATGGCAATGAATGAGCAGAGAGAAAGACAATAAGGGGGGGGGGGGTGTTACATTCTCACCACCAGGACTTCTCTGTTTGTTTGTTTCCAGCTGAGAGAGAGAGAGCGAGAGAGAGAGAGAGAGAGAGAGAGAGAGCACAGCGAGAATCCAGCCAGGAGTTGATGGAATGGGAGGAGGAAGGAGAGGAAGAGTGATTGGATGACTGTAGGAGGGCAAGCAATGAGGCAGAGAGAGAGAGAGAGAGAGAGAGAGGGAGAGAGAGAAAGTTGCTCTATCTATACCACTTTGGTTTAAGAGGAAAAAAAAAATATCAACACATGGCCTGCATATTTCAGGAAAACAATATTACGATGTAGAATATTTACCCTTTGTCTCCATCTGTTCATTTGTTCATTCATTTGTTTGTCTGTCTATATATCACACACAATGTCCTTGGCACTACCAGTCAGATTTCAACGAAACTTAAGGGAATGATGCATCTCACAACTGAGTTCCATCAGTTTCAAAATGACACTGATTGACCCAAGGAGTGCACCCAAATTCGGTGCACATTATCCAGCCATCCTTCCAGGGCCATAAATGTACGCCATGTTGGATTTTCCACCATTTTCACTTGTCTTGAAAAACACTTCTCCCTCCCTGAGGCTTTTTCGCTAATTTACCGATTGGTCCAAAGGGAGACTGCATAATTTATACAATCAACGAACATGAGGCGGCACAAATGCCGAAAAGCAAAGAGCGAGCAGACAGTGCCCTACAAAATGTATTTGCATTTTTACATAACAGACTAGAAACTTTGGTCTTTTTGCCATTTATATAACTTGCTACTACTTGGCCCGAAGGGCGACTGCAACATTTGTACAACCAACCGATATGGTGCTCCACAAATGCCAAAAAGAAAACACTGGCAGACAATGCTAATAGCCCTACAAAGAATTTGCATTGTTACCTAACAGATTTAAAACTTTGGTCGTTGGTGGCTGCTTTGGAAGAAGAAATGCACCTGGCTTCTCTTTAGAGAGAGCAGAGGGCTTCGTAAAGTTTAGAAAGGTTCAACTTGTTTTAGAGGCGATCCCATGACCTGGACTGACCAATCATAACAAAGAGGAGGCGTGGTTTGCTGCTACATAGGCCCCAGATGGAGTCATTCCTATGTTCCCAGGGTCCTATGTTCCCCACATTTATATGGCACATAATGGGAACATGACAAAGGGTCCTATGTTCCCAGGGTCCTATGTTCCCAGCGTCCTATGTTCCCAGGGTCCTATGTTCCTAGGGTCCTATGTTCCCAGGGTCCTATGTTCCCCAGATTTATATGGCACATAATGGGAACATGACAAAGGGTCCTATGTTCCCAGAGTCCTAAGTTTCCAGGGTCCTATGTTCCCAAGGTCCTATGTTCCCAGGGTCCTATGTTTAACCCTAACCCTAAATAGCCATATTAAGCGAATACAGAGCTGGGGAACATATTTTTCAGGTTCCCATTATGTGCTATATAGAACTGGGGAACATAGGACCCTTTGTCATGTTCCCATTATGTGCCATATACATCTGGGGAACATAGGACCCTGGGAACATAGGACCCTTTGTCATGTTCCCATTATGTGCCATATAAATCTGGGGAACATAGGACCCTGGGAACATAGGACCCTGGGAACATAGATCCGCTCCCCCACAGATTATGGTAAAAGCCTGGCAGAGAGTCTCCTCAAACAAAATGTACAAAAACCCAAACTATTGCAACATGCAACATGTATATGTAACCTATGTATTGTTTTATCATGGAAGCAAAATCCCCAACTGCACAGAACATGATGTTGTTACGGAGAAATGTGCACGTTGCGCAACCCGCCTTTTCATATTGTCAGCACAAAATGCAGTAGAGGCAGTGCTTTTTTTTTTTCTCCAGTAAAGTGGAATTGTGGGGTTAGGTGCCTTTCCCAGGGGCACTTACGCAGCTTTTATGAGGGCAGAGTGACATTCGCAACCTCATTCCCGAACATATGTTCTTCCATCTGTACGCCCCGACAACGCGCACGCCCGCTTCCGACCCGCAAATCTGTCAGCGGCGACGCTTTATCTTCTTTTATTTATCTTGCCGCGTTAATCCCGATATGTTCCTTTTGTGGTAATTACTTATCGTATGATCTTCGGCACTCTGTTCTATTCTTATCTATATCCTCCCTCTTTGCCGCCGCGAACGCCCCCCGATTTCCCCCGCAGGGATCATTAAAGTTTCATCTAATCTTTACAAAAGTACAAGATAGCACCATTTGGAAAGGCGCATTAAATAACAAGACACAAGTTGCGGGGAATGTCATTACCGTGGGGGGGGGGAAAGGCCAGCAGCCTCTTAAGGTGATTTCTCTTTCCAGTTTTCGCGCCGAGCCTCGCGTCTGCCGGCGTGATTGATCGCGACGCCGCCAATCGAGCTCGCTCAAGAGTGCGCTCTTGAGTTGAGATGAAGGATATTACTTCTACCAAAAAGGGGGTGACTTCATAATCTGGCTCCCTCCACCTGAGAAAAGATGAGTTTAGCAGCTTTCTGTAGACTGTCAAGCCCTTAACGCGCTGTTAAAAAGGCGGTGGGATTGTAGAAGGCATGGATCGGGTAGAGCAGTGGTTCTCAACGCGGGGGCCGAGGACTACCAGGGGTCCTCGAGGAGGTTCCAGGGGGTCCCCAGCAAACTGATGAATTGTTAAACCTCAGAATTATTTCATTTACCTTTTATTACCTTTATTACCTTTTATTTATGATCTCATTTACTAGGAGTTAACACAATTAGAGAATGTAGAGGAATGACTATTTTGATCAGTTTCTCACTCTCTCTTATCTCTCTGCCTACAATATACAAGATAGTGATGGAATTCTGGACAAACTCATATCTGACAATAAAAATATTCTCAGATTTGGGTCCGAGAGACAAAATCTCATCAAATGGGGGTCCGTGGTTCTAATGTGGACTAAATTACAGGTGAATTGAACCCTTGATATGGGGTAGAGCACACACACACACACACACACACACACACACACTAAAGTCTTTAAGTGGCTTTGCTGGGGGTGTTCTGGTTCTGTTTTCAGTCGGTCTCTGCTGCACGGCATATTGTGGTCATGCAAATGAAGAAGAGCGAAGACTGTCCCACTGTTTTCCTGTCCTCGCAGGATCTACGACTGGGAGCAATGCGAATGCGCGCACACACACACACACACACACACACCTCTCTTTCTTTCTCCCCGTCTCTCTCTCCGTCTTTGTCGGTGTGTGAATCCATCAGGAAAATCAGCATCCCTCTCCCTTTCTCTTCTTTTCTCCGGTCCTGAGAACAGCAGGCGGCCGTCTCTCGTCGTCGAAACAGTTCAGTCGTGTAACTGTTTCCCCCCCCCCCCCCCCCCCCCCCCCCCCCCATAGGGGAAATTAGTTTGTGCCATTCAAAAGACGTAAACATAGGAGCGCAGTCGGCGAAATTTCAATACGGCGCATAGCACATGCACTCCCATGACACAGCCGAAGTTTTGTTTTCGAGTGCATAAAAAGTTCTGCATTCAGCCTCTCGCCTTTTCCTCGACATAAACAAACTGAGAGACGGATAGGCATGAATCTACTAGATTTACACTGATTTCTGTCATTACGCCTTTTCAGTTCCCTTGATATTTCTCATTTTCTGCTTCATTTTAGGTGAAATATCTTCTCTTTTTGTCTTTTTTCACCGTGGTCATCAAGAGGTGAATTCAGGTCAGTCAGTCAGTGAGACGCTTCACTCCTCTGTACCTGGACGCTATCACACTTCGTCGCGATTGACAGCACTTGAATACATCATTTTATGCAAGTCACGTCCTTTACTGAGCAGTATCTCATTAACGAAATGAAGTAAAAGTTGTGTTATTGTGAAAAATTAACAGTAAGTATGAATCTTCCCATCTTGGCTACGGATTAGTCCCATAATCCTTAGTATACATAAATAGCTCGCCATCCTGTGCCTAGATAAAAAAGAGTGGAGTTTTAAAGAGGAGGAACATTTTAAAGTCACACTGAGATGAAAAATGACTTTTTTTGCCTTTTATTGGACCATACACCTATGTGACATTTTTTGCCAAAATAAATGACAAAAAAAAAAAAAATTATCTCTCAAAATCTCTTTACTTTTATGTCCTGGAAAACGGAAATCTTTAGTGGTGACATCATCGTGTACCAGGAGGCGTACGTACAAATTCCAACCAATAAAACCATCACAGATTTTTTTTAACAGTCCCGCCCCCCTCCCACCACATAAAACTACGTTTCTCTCCCTAACTGATATCCCATTGGTTTACACTTTTGAATGATCCCTCCCCGTGTTATGCCCCGCCCCCATATCCTGGTCATGCAAACAATGTGTTATATGTCATATTTATTGTCAGAATACAAGAAAAGTTATGACAGCTATAGTGTCCGCCTTACCCTTCTTTCCGGTCCCTTCCTTCCCCTCCACTGTCTATGCCCAATTTGGACTTGTTAACCTTGCCACCTCTCTGTCTTTCCATCTTACCCATCCATCCTTTGTCATTCACCCCTCCCCTCCTTTTTCTTTACCCTCCGCTGTCTCTGCGCAAATCCCGTCTTCCGACGCTCTCGTTCCTTCAGATTTCCCCCTACCTAACAAAAACAAGTCAACGAACGATGGATGGAAAGGGGGGGGGGGGGGGGACGAAGTCATGGAGGAGTGAAGCCAGTCTTTCACTACTGATTAAATTATCAGCTTGGCGCCACGTCGGAGGCACAAAGGCATGAAATTGCTTGACATTTTTTCTCCGCTGCTCGCGCTGCCATTAGCCATTTCCTCGGCTACATTTCACGGCGAGGACGACAGGGAGAGCCTCCGAAAGTCGTTTCGCAGCGACTCAAGGATTTGTCAGGGAATATGGCGGGTGCGACGCGTCAAGGCAGACGGATGTACGGGCCATTGGGCAGCGCGGCGAGGGGCATGCCGCACGCACACACACACACACACACACACACGCACATAAACACTCTAAAGGTGTCTGGTGTTGAACGTGCACGCTCTGAGAATAGATACTCTAAGTGGAAACTTCCCGGACCGTCCTTGTTATGCGTACGCACGCGTCACACAATCTGCCCGGTTGAAATTCAGATTGACGCACTCGGAGTTGCCGAAGTACAACATTTACTCTCCAGTGGTCATAACCTCCTCTTTAACTCCAAACAGCTACACACACACACACACAGAACTTCCCTCTCCAGCTCTCTCGCAGACGCACACAAACACACACACACACACCCTTTCCACGAAGACAGTTCTCTAATGTACCTTGACTCTCTCCTGTCCCACCTCAGTAACTCAGCAGGGACTTTTCTAACTTTTCGAAACAGCCCAAGGCCTTCTCTTTTCACTCTTTTTTTTTCTTTTTTTTTTTTTACACCTGCAGGATTCATGGGGGGGGGGGGGCGATTTAAACACGCCGCATCGCCCTCCCTCGCGCTGGGACGGGCCCGCCCGCCCAAGTCAGGGCGCCCTTAGAAATGCCATATTTCAGCGCTCTGTCTCGGATCTACCTCGCCAAAAGTTCAAAGGCTCGCACTTTTCCCCCCCGTCTTACGTCCTGTCTCGATGCATCACTCCGCGACACTTTTTAAAATTTGAAAAGTTTTTAAAGTGCTTTTCAGACAGAGTGGCGGCGGGAGGGGGGGGGGGGGGGGGGGGGGGGGGACGGAGCAGTTAGCGTGAAAAGGTTAAGGGTTCGCGTCCCAAATGGCAAGGTGGCGATAAGGTTCTATGGCCTTCAATGGCTCTAAAGAGGTAAAGGGCAGGGTGAATGTCAGGCTGATCTCCCGGGAAACATAAATCACACTGAGAAGCCCCGGTTTGAACATTTCCAGGATTTTCTGGAGGAAGAGTTATTTATTCCCCCCCCCCCCCCCCCTCACACCACTTTCAACAAAGCGGCGAACGAGGAACTTTCTAATGAAAGGACGCATCCTTCTGCTAGAGGAGCAAACGCTTGTCGGATCTCAAGGGGAATTCCATCAAAATTGACTTTCATGCTGCTATTGTGCAAAGGTATACATTTTTCTAAAGTTTCCCAAGACTTTTTTTTTGGCGGGGGACTTTGGCATTATGAGCTCTCAAGATAAAAGAAAGTACTTCTGACATTGCTGAAATGCTGATAGGTCATGGGTTTCTTCCTTATGGTTGAGTAAAAGACCAAAATATCAGCAAGTACCATACATTATCCTAAAGTTTCTCAATGAGTTTTGGAGTTATAAGGTCTCAAGATGAATGAAAAAGTACTTAAAACAAAAATGTCAGCATGCTTATGTTTTAAATCCACCTTATTTAAAGGTGGATTCCATCAAAATTGACTTTTATGTTGAAGTTCTGCAGAAGCATACATTTTCTTAAACTTTGCCAACATTTCTTGACTGAAATTAGAGTTAGGAGTTCTCAAGATTATGGAAAATACCTATGATATCATTCAATTGCATTGCTGATGGTTACGTAAAAGACAAAAAATAGTATGTTCTCTTGGTTATTTACAGGGGAACTCCATCAAAATCGGCTTTTATGTTGTGATTCTGCAGAAGCATGCATTTTCCTCTAAGATTCCCCATGATTTCTTTCTGACTTTGGAGTTATGAGCTCCTCAAGATAAAAGCCAGTACTTCTGACACTGCTGAAATCCTGATAGGCCGTGGGTTTCTTTCTGATGGTTAGCTAAAGGACAAAAAAATTAGCATATTTAACGCTTTAAAAGTGGATTCCCTCAACGCTGACCTTTATGTTGTTATTCTGCAAAAGCAAGGACTCTATTTTTTCCATTTATTGAGGTTTTCTTCTGCCCTGCACCTGCACACCAGCCTGTGTTTTCTGCTTTTACTTCTGTTCTGCAAAAGCATACATTTTCCTGAAGTTTCCCAAGATTTTCTTCATGAGTCATGAGCTCAGGATGGAGGAAAATAACTTCGGCATTGCTGAACTGCAGATAGATCAAGGCTTCTTTCTGATAGCTGCCCCAAAGACAAGCATATCAGGATGTTCAAAGCAGCCATGAAGTTAGCGCCCGAAATGTATAGTCTGTGAGAGTGGAGGAGAAGTTCTGGGCTTACGCTAGCCGATGTCGACTGGGCTTATCCTGCCCTCTTTTTACAACTTCACGTCTTCTGACATGACACGTTTAATATACATCAACGCGCTATTGAGAAGGCTCACTCCCTGCGGCGCTCCGCTACAGTTTGGTAAGATTACATTTCCGGCGCGCTCGCTGATCCCTTAAAGAACCCTTGTCAATCTCTCTGATCGAAGGAGGGATTGTGGAATAAAAAAAAACAAGACACATTGAAGACATCGAGCCTAATCCTACCGAAATGCGAGCTTTGTAGCACTTATTTAATCCGACCTTTATCCTTGCTGAATGCCATATCACGGTGGAATTTGTGATTTGTGTTCAGAACGTTTAGGAATCAAGGTAATTGGAGGGAATTTTGCGCGAGCAGTGGCTGGCCGAGGCCTTCTCAGCAACATCACACATAGAATTTATCTTCTCTTCATAATTTCATTTCGCTTTAAAGTCAGAGAAATGCAAATCCATAAATATTTGTCATGCTCATGCAGCACTAATTGACTTTAGGCATTCTTTTTCTTCATATTCTTCATTTAATTTCAAGGCTCTATAAAACTCCAAACTTTAACAAAGCTGAAGAGGTTTTTTTGCTTTCTTTTCGACTCAGATCTCAGTTTCAGTGATGCAAACCAAGCTGATATTGTGCGTTGAGGGCATGACACAGAGGCGGTATTTAACAGCAATGGGAATCCTTTCAGCGAGGATAGGGATTAGCAAATGGGATGAAATCACAATGGATAGCAAATTGGGACATAGAAAACTAAAGCATAATGAAAATATGCAGTTAGGATTGTTAGTTATACTGCAAAACTCGCATTCCAGATGCTTTAGTATCATAGTTCCCCATAAAAAAAAGTGCTCAAAAACAACGATACGCTTATGCATTCTCTCTTCACAAGCCAAACATTTCCCTCATTTGTCTCCCCCCTTCCCTCCTCTCTTTCTCTTATTCTTATCTCTGATTTGTATGAGACCCGACCTTCCCCCCCCCCCCCTTCCTCTCTCCTTCTGTATTTTTTTTTTTCTCCCCCCAGAAATGAATTAAGATAAAAACCATTTCATGTTGATGTATTTCTGTCCTGCTTATCTTGTCAGGTTGGACAAATATGGACGCTGTATAAAACGGCCTTGTCGTGACTGAAGGTCAAAACAGATCTATGGGAGAGAGAGAGCGAGAGAGAGAGAGAGAGAGAGAGATGTTGAGGAGAGAGAAAGGGAGGAACAAGCATCGGAACGAGACAGAGAGGGGAGACAGAGAGAGAGGGAAGAGGGAGGGAAGACAGTTTTCTCTAATAATAATGAATTGCAGAGATAACAGCTTAGCTGCCGACTCCGCTATCTGCACCATGAGAAAAAAAAACACACACACACCCACGCAGGGACCTGACCAGAAACTTTATTTAACGGTGCGTGTGTGTGTGTGTGTGTGTGTGAGAGAGAGAGAGAGAGAGAGATTGCAGGCATGTGAGTGAGCGTTTGTGCTTGTGTCAGATTTGCAGGAGAAAAGCGGGAACAGAAAATCAATGGCATTGATGAATCTGGCTTTTCACTTGCCTGACAGTCGCAAGATATGATGCTCAGTTCAGTGCAGTCAGGGAGGGGGGGGGGCATGAAGATAGGTGTGCGTGTGTGTGTGTGCCAAACAAAATCCATTTTAACAAGTCATGTATAGTACTGCCTTTTGAAATCCTGTTTTCATTTAAACAAAGTCTGACAATGAGGTGAGATAATGTCACTTGGTCCTAATGTAAATCAACTTGTTTCAAGAATTCAAATTCAAAATGCTTTATTGGCATGAATGACAGATATCTTGATACTGGTGTTGTGATCTGCCTCTTTTTGCCTTGAGTCAAGATATTGACACTTGTTTCTAGAAGATTCTAAGAGGCTAAATGACTTGTTAAGATTGACATTTCTTTTTTTTTACAGTGTACTTGCATGTTTATGTGTGTGTGTGTGTGTGTGAGAGAGAGAGAGAGAGAGACCAAATAAAAATAGCTTTAAGTAAAAGAGAAAAGTGGTAGTGGTAGAGAGTGGTACTTTTTGACAAAGAGAAAGAGAGGGGACAGAACATTGTGTCTGTGTGTCCGTCTGTAGCTGGGTTTCCATCCACGGATTCTGATGCAAATTATGATGCATCAAATTAGAAAGGCTGTATGCAAACTGCAAATTTGGTCAGTGTTTACGCTTGCTTTTGTTGATAAAGAAGTTATGCAATGAATAGTGATGGAAACAAATTTGTCAAATGACTACTAATGTAGTGATGTAAAATATCTGTCCACTGTCCTAGAAAGGTTATACATATATAAAGCCCCATCATGGTTGTATATCCAATTAGTCGGTGCATTATAATAATGCATTTCTTTTCATTTCATTTTTTTAATGATTGTTTATTGACATATTTCCACATTCAGGAAGCCTATTTATTGGCTTCAACCCAGTTCATGGAAATGCACCTAATTTGTAATTTCAAAAACACTTCAAAATTTGATTGACTGTTGAATGGAAACATAGCTAATGTGTCTCATTGTAAATTGTGACTGAGAATTTTCACTTAAATTGAAAGATTTGATGCTCCTCTATGGGTTGAGAAAATAATGTATGACTGATGGTGCTTATGAAATTTCAAAAGCCCACTCAGTTCAGTTCAATTCAGTTCAACTTGGTTGTCGCCAAGGACAGCCAGATGCATAAAAACATATCAATATAAATGACCATTCAGGGTTCGCATACTCATTTAGATTCAAATTCAAAGACTTTTCAATGGCTTTTAAGGTCTTGTGAAATTCAAGGACTCAAAATCGGTGTGTTTTGGGGTAAGACATGACATTAGACATCATAGAGGCCTCAGTTTTTATTCATGATCTTGCCAAGTCAAGAAATCATGGCAAAATCGTTCATTTAAGAAGTGCTGCTGTATCAACACAAACAAAACAACTCCAGCACAGGGTTTTCCTCAGGAAAACTGTTGCTCCGAGGTCCAGAGAGCTGAGGCATACTGATGAATTTGGGTGCTGTATTATAATAAAAAATTAAGAAAATTCAAATACTTTCAAAGTCATCCATTGATTTTCAAAAACCTTAAAAGACTTACTTTTCTTAATGTCAAAAATTCACAATGTCAAGTGTATTTATACAGCCCTTCATCACAAAAGCATGTCTCAAAGGACTTTAAACAGAACATCCTTACCTAGATCTAACTGATCAACAATCAAAACAAAATGATGCAATACAGTATGCAACAACATAAAACACAAGCATACAAAACGACACAAAATAACACGTTGAAAAGACCTACCTAACCTATCTAGCCTAGCCATGAACACACGCATACAGACAGCAGACAGACAGTGAGTGTAACGATGCAGACAGCCCAAGACGCATCTCTAGTTCCCAACGGCTGGTTCCTATATTAATGCTGCCAAAACTATAAAGTAACAAAAACTGTGATTGTGACGCTCCTGAACTAGAAATCCTAAAGACTTTCAAAGACTTTCAAGGCCCATGGGAAACCTGATGACCTAAGGTACATAAGGCAGAAGGGAATTCTGGTGCAACTTCACCTACTGACAAGGTGCATGGAATGGGCAGGAAACACTGGAGAAGAATAGCTTCCAGCAACACTTGCAGTACTGGGAACAAACTTTTCGGCTCGTGGCCTTCATCAGGGTTTATGGAACAGTCTGTCTGAAAGCCTATATATATATATATATATATATATATATATATATATACATAAGCACACTCAAATCAACTGTGGAAGAAAACTCAAGATATGTATTAACAGCTGAACTGGGGTCACCTCAGGGAATGTAAGGTTTCATGATGTATGGTCACCTCACTGTAACCCTTGTGCCATAACCTACTATGCCAGAGGTCTTGTTGTCAGAGTGGCTCCTGGATGTCTCCAAGATGTCTACGGAAGCTCTAACTTAAGACATAACATGTCTTGCTTCTACTCTACTTTGGTGACCTGTTTTAATGTCAGCACATTCTGTACGTTCTTGGAAGATACATAAAGGACTGGTTCAATCTCTTTCTCTTTGAAGAAGTGTACGTAGCCTCCTGCTGTGCGCACCTCTTCCTCCTTTCAATAAAGGAGCACATTCGAGTAAGACGAACCTCTGACTCCAGAACATTTCTTCAACAAATGGTGCCTCTTTTTTTTTTTTTAATTACTTAAGCAGTTTATTCCAAAATAAGTCTTGTTATGTAACTGGGCTACATCTCTAGAAGTCCAAAGGAGAAACAACACAGTGTGAGTGGTAATTGTTAAAGTGCTTTGGAAAACACATACATGTCGGTTAAAAAGCAAGTTAAGGCAATTTCCATATTGGGTTTGTGTATTCTTAAGGCCACCAGAGTAATTACAATACCCTTTTATTCACTTTGGCACACATTATAGCTTGGAAGATTTATGTAACAAAAAATACCCATTTGTGACATTTACAATGAGTAAAAACAGAGTTGGAAACAGGAGTCATGCGTTTGGTGGTAATGTAATAACGGAGGGTCATCACAGCAGCTCAGGTAAGGAGGGCGACCAACCAATAAACGTTTGTTCCTAGTACTGCAAGTGTTGCTGGAACCATAAGACAGCACAATACACAAGAGTCATAAATTAAGAATACCATCATCCAGAGAACAGCATTAAAATAAAAAGCATTGACACTGACATAAACATCCTGACTATCCTCTAATATATAGAGTTAAGCAAGTTAAAGGAAACTCACTTTTTTCAGCTGTTAATCCATGTTTCCTGGTCATAATCTTGACAATAAATCACATATAGGGATGGGACGATATATTGAAATTCAATATATCGCGATACAAAAATGTGACAATACGTATCGCGGGGCAGAGAAATGAATGGTGATATCAGCTCCATGTTATTCTGCTGTAGTAATCACAAATGAGACGCTTGACCATCACAGATTCACAAGCTCTCCATCCAAATGATATTATTGTCACTTTGTGATGACATTTTTAAATTGTTGTTTTCATTCTAGCAAGACAATGCCATCGCTAGAAAGATTTGTGTCTCAGAAATAAACAGACTTCCGCACAGTCAGACTTTGTTGTCACTGAACTTTTATTTATCACATCGTATCGTGGTTGTATTGAATGCTGAATCCCATATCGTATCGTGAGATAAGTGTATCGTCCCATCCCTAATCACATAGTGCTTTTTTTTTTCTCCTGTGCAAATCCCGCCACACTGTCGCCAACTAGCGGCTGAAAAGCCTCGGACTGAATAGTGTTATTTTGCACAGCATCAGACATGTTACAACCCCAGGAGATAAAAGAGTTCTCTACCCGGTTAGACTTTACCTTTCAGCCGTCTAAACCTTCTGCACATTGGATAAACTAAAAAAAAAAAAAAAAAAAAAAAAATACTTAGTGGTCAAGCTGTTGACATCTTGCAGATAGGAGATTGAAAAAAAAAAAAGAGGAAAAAGTAAGGAGAAGGAGGGAATACACAGTAGACGGTTGACGGTATGTTAGTGAAGAAAACAGAGACATAGGTGAGTTAAAATAGAGGCTAAAGAAAACTATAGTGTTGAAGAGATGGAGGGAGAGAGAGAGAGAGGGGGGGGGGGGGGGCGAGCGACACAGAGAGACATAGAGTGATAGATGGTCAGCCGGTATGTGTGTGTTTGCCTATCAGAGCTGCTTTCAGCCCGCAGCAGCATCACTGTAATTGCCTCTGCTGTCACACCAGCAGAGGATCCTCACATCACTGCTATCGACTGGACCAGCAGGCTGTCTTTCTCTTTCCGTCTTTGTCTCTCTCTCTCTCTCTCTCTCTCTCTCTCTCTCTCCTTAACCTCTGACTGGTACAGCATACACTGTTTTTTTCTTTACAGATCAATAACTCAGGCCCAATCTGAAGTGGCTGCTTCCAACACTTATTATAACACTGGGATGCTCAGCGCCGCACAGCGAACCCTCTCTCACCTCTAATCTACCTCATGACAGTCTGGCACCTCCACCCTCGACCCAGAATAAATACCGCGGTTAGCTTGGAGAAACAGAGAAGTCAGAAATTTTGTGTGAAAAATGTAACCGTGGACTAAGTGGGCTTGAAACCCGCCCCGCCGCTGTCATTCCTGTCTTTCTCCTGCTCTAAATACCACCCACACTACAAAAAATATCACCAGTCATTTAGTGTAACCAGTCATTTAGTCTAGTATTAAGTCTTAAAATCTTATTTTCCTGAAAACAAGTGGGGAAAAAAGTTAAATCAAGGCAACAGTAAACATGTCACCCCCCACAAATTAGTCAATCAGTAATATGTCACCTTGTTTTACTCTGTAATTGTAGCGCCCCCATTGGGTCTATGAGTGTCATTTTGAAATGATCAGAACACAGTGAGTGCATTTACATACACATTAATATTCCAGTAATATTCCAAATATTCAAATATTCTGAATATGAAATGATCATGTAAACACCATATGATCATGTAAACAGCATATTCGGGATATGAGTATTCAGGATAAGGGATGGGATATACCGATCATATTTTGGATGTGATGTCATGTAAACGCAGTCAGTGGTGAGATGCATCATTTTCCCAAGTTCCATCAGAATCCAATCAGCGGTGTCTGAGGTATTGTGTGATGGACAATTGAACAAATAGACAGAAACTGATGTAAAAATGTGCCAATGGATCAGATAATTCATTTGATTCCAATGTGAATCAGCTCGTTTCTTGGATCAAGTCACAATATCTTGCTATTTGTGGAGTGACCTGCCTCCCTGCAACCAACCTGATCTCACACAAATACGTGAAACGAACACGACTTGTTGACACCAAATTATGTGTTGGCGGCACGTAAAGTGTTAAAATTTCCATTTGGAGGCACGACTATAAACAGGAAGTAGTGTCACATTGAAGTAGCGCAGTGGAAAGTAAGGGTGTTGTGGTCGGGGTGGTGGATGAGCGGATGCGTTTGCCTTCATTGCTGGCAACTGCAGTTCAAGGAAAGTTCAAGGAAATTTAAAATTTTTGACTCAAATTGTAATTTTTAGCTAAAGTTATTCTTATTTAACCATAACCAAAGCCTTTCCCTAACTTTTTTTTTTTAATTGTGTTTTTATTTGGGATTATTTTGGGATTTGAAAGCAGATAAACATGAAAAGAGAAATACATAAACATCCACTTTGTTGGGTTTTTTTCCTCCCTACCTTTAACCAATTTGTTTTATTTGCCTAACTATAACCTTAACCCAAACCTTAACCTTAACCCAAACGTATTTACTTGTCTAAACGTAACCATTAGCCAACCTTTAGCCGAAAATGCTGTTTCCAATTCGTGCCATGGAATCCAGTTTGTGTTGGAGGAATGTAATAATAATTTGTTTGCATAATTTGTGTCCACAGTGCGTAAATCTGTTTGTGCTTATTTTAACAACTTTTTTTTATAAGATCATGCTAATTGCAACATATTGTCACTTGTTCCAAAAAAATTTTCAAAACAGGTTCAACTGCATCGGAAAGAAGTGAAATTATCTCACCTCATTCTCAAATTTTTTTAAAGTCAAATTTTAGAGCTCCCTTAAATGAATTATTAAAGTGGACAGTTTTTATAGTCTAATAAACCCCCTTAACCGCCTAATAAAACCTGAACCTCCCTGAAAATAAACCTGAGAGGGAAAAGAAACCAATGTTGAAATACTGAAATTTCCTTTTTAATGTGGATGCTCATTACACTGAAGAAAACCTCCATTGTAAGAAGTCATTTAGTTTAGTGCTGAGTTGTAAAATCTGCTTTTCCATAAAACAAGAGCAAAGAAAATCTGCCAGTAGGGTGAGATCATTTCACTTGACCCCAATGCAAACCAGCGTATTAAAAAAAAAAATTGAATTGAGTGACATTTACTATACTAGTGGAGCGATCTGCATTACTTCAACATATTGGCACTTGTTTCAAGAGAATTCTCAAACTTGGTGAAACTGCATTGGAAACAGTTGAGATTACCATACCACATTAGCAGATTTTCTTCACTTGCTTAAAGAAAAAATAGCATTTTAAGACTCAATAGTAGACCGAAATGACTTGTCAAGGTGAATTTTTTCCAGTGCAATAAAGCTGCCTAACCACCTAGTAGAGAATACACTCTAATAAACCTGATAGCAGAGAGGGAGCATTACTGAAATACCAAAATATCTTTTAACGTGCACGCTCATTACCCGGGTGCAACCAAACCCCGAAAAAACCTCCGCCAAGGGAGTTGCTGTATTGCTGCTGTTAATGTTTATTTCTCCAGATTGAAACCCCGAGCCTGAGAATCACCCTTTGCCAATGTGCCTCTGAGGAAGGTAATTCATTTACTCCCTCCTGGGAACCGGAGTCAAGTGAAGGACGTTAACTGGAGGAGCTCTGCACAATCGCCCTCAGCCAAAGTGCTCTTGTGCTACAGAATGGAAGCATCTCCTGAGTTCAGTTCCATCTACCCTACAGCTTGCATACTTTATCCCTTTTAAACTCTCACTGGGGAGTTGGAGACCCCACCCTTGCCAAAGTGCCCTTAAGGCGAAGCGTGTCTGCCAAAGCACCCTTGAGCAAAGCATTATTCTAAATTTACGCATTTGATCTTGTTTGCGAGGGAACTTGTCGCGTTCCCGCCTAATAAATTGTAATTCTGTCCACTTCGCCCGAAGCACTTTGCCCAAAGCGCCGTCCTTATCTCTAGCCACCGTGCTCGTGTTGTTGTTACTTTGCCAGATTTGAGTCCCAGACACAGACGCTGACCCCACGGCCTCTCAGGGGAGTGGACGCCACCCCGGACCAGAGTGCTTTTGAGCAATGCAATTCAACAATTTTCATTTAGCAAGAGCAGATTTAGTCTTTTGCAGGTGTCTTCTATGCACAAGGGCAAATAAAAAGGTTTGCTGAACGTTGAAATCACAGAATGCGTCTAAAAAAGAAAATCAATCAAGAACTCTGCTCAAACAAAAGGAAACCGTAGAAAACCCCCACCAAAGAGATTACACGAAAACAAGCACATTTAACCAAAGTATTTCAGAGTCATTCTAACTTTCTCCTCTTTGCTGGGTGCACAATAAAGCAGTTGATGACCTGTGAAACTTCTAAAACCTGGTATGAGTTTTACGATGGTATTCAGGTGATCTGAAAGACTTCAGCTTATCATTCTCTGCAGAGACACATCACTCTGCCATTGTACCTTTGAACACCTTTTGAAACAAACATTGCTACATCATTATTTATCCAACAAATGTTTTTTTTTTCCATCACTATCACTTGCATCATACAGCAGCATACCTCCGCCAGCACTATGCAATTGTCAAGATATGCCTGTTCCACATCTCGCATTTTCACCAACTTTATCACCAGGAGATGCACGCATTTTCATGACTGTAACTGAAATGGGACATGAGATACACCTGCATGAATTCTAGCCACTATCAAGCATTTTAGCCGATTATTGCAACACCATACGACCAATCGGCTCTATATCTGTTCAATGGTCATTAGATCTGCCTACCAAGTTTTGGCAGTTATGACTAAACCGGAAAATGAGTTCTCCAGTGCCTCCATGTTGTTTGATTGGGCCAATAATGGAGGGTTTGCCTCTTCTTCTGTCTGCTGATAGACATAGAAAGTTTCATGGTGTTGTGTGAAAATCCGTTTGTACATGATGTAATTCTTAAGAGAAGCTACACCCCCTTTGGCCAATTGGTATGACAGGTTTATCGGTTCTTCGTTGCCCCATGACCGATCTTTCCACAAAGTCGTGCAAAATTCATAACTTTTAGAGTCATCCTGCTAACAAACAAACAGCGGGCGAAAACATAACCCCAGTCCAACTCGATTGGCTGAGGTAAAAATGGGTAAAAATGAGTACCAGGTTCAAAAAGGCATGACATAACAAGGCAAACCCCTTCAGTCTTGACTTGTTTATTACAGCAGCAGCATGTTTAAGGCCGTTTAACTTACCAACACAACCAGTCTTCTACTGCTGGTTGCCTGAGCAACTTGAGGATTGGGCACCTTGTTCAAAGTCAACTAGTGGATAGTTATTGACCTTGAGCAACAGCCGCCAAAGGTTGGCAAGTCTAATGGTTGCCACAAGACTACCTAACACCACCCTGATAGCTAACACCACGATTAAAGTGAGTTTCTTGTTCCCAGGCTGGAGTCCCCGACCCGGACCCTGACCCTGGAGGCGCCCAGGGGGGTGGAGGTCAGCGCTGGAGTGGGAGACTTCAAGGCCTCCTGTAGGAAAGACCTGCTCCTCCAGTCCTCAGAGGGAGAGGTGAGTGTCGGGGTTATCAGTAGGCTCAGGTGTGTGTGTGTGTGTGGATATCACTGTTTGAGAGAGAGAGAAAAAAAGAGAGAAGAGAGAAACTGACAAAAATAGCTCTGTTCATGTGTGTGTACAAGAGACAACAAGAACTAGCAGTGATGTGCACGTGTGTGTGTGTGTGTGTGTGTGTGTGTGTGTGTGTGTGTCTTTAGACACTGCGGCACTCTATAGTGTTGGGCCCGCTTCATTAAAGTACCTTATTAGGCTAATGAGCGTCATCAATCCAGGCGACCTTGTCCTCCTTTCCTCCCCTCCTCCTCCCATCCCTCCTTTCTTCCCCTCCTCTATTTGGGAGAAGCGACTTCATTAAAGCTGGTTTGATGAGGTTCCCTGTCAGTCGCTGCTGCTGTGTGTGTGTGTGTGTTTGTATGTGTGTGTGTGTGTGTGTGTGTGTGTGTGTGTGTCATTGTTAGCCTGCTATCTCACTGTCAAGCTCTTTGCATAGCAGCCCGCCACGTTGCGTGAGCACCGAAGCAGACTTTGCCATTATCCTTGTGTGTGAGTGTGTGTGTGTGTGTGTGTGTGTGTGTGTGTGTGTGTGTGTGTGTGTGTGTGTGAGTGTCTGTGTATGCGTCAGCCTGCCATGTTGCGTGTCCAGTGGAGCATAGTGTGTCATTAACTCAGTAATTAACAGAAGAATGGGCCTCTCTCTCGCCGCAGTCACTGTCATTGTCAGTCACACACACACACACACACTGTCTTTCTCGTCGCTTCTCACACACACATTCTCTCCCGTGCACATACACACACACACACACACAGACACCGGGCGCTAGATAATAGAAGTCTGTGAAAACAACAAGAGTGAAAGTTTGATACTCTTCTCCTCTCAACTCATTTCTCATTTCCTTTGCTCTTTTCTCCTCTCCTCTCCTCCCTCCTCTTATCTCCTCTCCTCTTTTCTCCTTTTCTCTCCTCTTTTTCTCCTCCCCTCTCATTTCCTCATGGCCTCTCCGCTCACTGGGCCCCACTGGCGAAAAGTTCTTAGACACAAATCTGCCCGTATGCCCAGATGACAAAGTTGTGAATTCTGAAAGCAATTATTGGGATGTCATAAGAGCAGTTTGTGTTGATTGTCTACAATTTTCTTGGAAATACCAAATGCAAAAATAGTGTTTTCATACAAAACACAATGCAGTGTTATGTAATTTGAAAATTGTCATAATTGTGACACCTGTGCTGATACAGCTTTGTGATGGCTTTGAATTAAGCAAGAAAAATCACTGGATTATGAGGATACCATTGGCAAACTAAAGACCTATGTTTAATAAAATAATAACCTTTTATCAGAAGCAGAACTACTGTATTTACCAAATGCATGTACAGGAATTTTGCCCTTGTGGCGCTCTATAAATATACATTTAATCAGCCTGGCAGAGTGGCATACAATATATTTGCAGCTGTGGAGGGAAGCGTAGAGAGTGTAGAGTGGTTTGGACCAGTGTACCATGAGGTAATTATACTAAATAAGATGAAATACATGAAATAAATTATGTGCCTTGTAGAACATAGACATAATTCAAGGGGCTGAAGAGAGGCGCGGTGTGCCAAGGCTGGAGTTACTCAGGGTTGTGCAGACAGTGTGAGTTGTGCAAGGCTGTACAAATATTACATAAGTAACAATGAATCAGGGGTGGAAAGAGGGCCAACATGTCTTACTCAAGTGGAAGTAGGTTTTACTTTGCTGAAATATTACTTAAACCTGCAATAAGCGATTTCAGACCCTGTAACCAATCCTGAAACTAGCATGTGCTACGTGGAGATTTCCGTGAGATGTAATGATCTAAACAAATATCCTTGAGTTGTAGCTTTTCCTTTTTTTAAAAACTAGCTTGTCTCCTCCCTCGCTGTTTGAAAACGGTGCTCTCTCCCTCCCCTTGCTGAACATTTTTTTGGCAATGGCAGAATCCATGAAGCGAGTGAGTAAACTTGTTAAACTAGTAAACTTGCTACCTACCTCTTCACTTGTCATTGTGGGACATGTAACCTTCAGCGGGAGAAAAATCTGGCGAAGCGAGACTGGTAACGGGCGAAATTTCTCCGTAGGTTTATTTTAGCCATTAGCCTTTATGCACGGTTTGTCCTTAAGGGCTTCCATCGCCCAGTAGTTTCATTGTGTGTTTACAAAATGTGTTGCGGTTTCTGTCACCCTCTAGATGTCGGAAAATCGCTTAGTGTAGCTTTAAGTAAGAGTAAAATTACTGGTGTAGAAATCTACTTAGGGAAAAGTGAAAAGTAGCTAATTTAAAATGTACTCAGAGTAAACAAAGCAAATTGAAAATGCTAATTTCCATTATTCAATAACTTTACTACATTTAGCCTATGTTTATTTTGCTATTAGCTATGTGACTAGCTAGCAAGGCTAGCGAACTAGCTAGACAACAATCAAGCTAATACAAATCAAATACACCATAGGTGGATGGATGTTTTTGACTAAGCTAATATTATGGATAACTTTGAGCATTAAATTTTAGTTACTTAACAAACATGCTTGTGCAGGATGCAGACATGTTATGATTATGCCAATTTCTGATGCAAATGTAATGGATACAATTTCATATGTAGCAAGTACAATATGTCAGTCAAAACATGCTGTACACTTAAGTAACAGTAATATTACCGACGTGAAAAACATATAGTACAAGTACACAAAAAAGCAACTCAGTTAATGTAAAAAGAGTAATTGCAGATTGTTTCTTCCACCCTTGCAATAAATAGCACAGTTATAAACAGTAATAATAGTGGGTTTACAGGAGGTGACAGGGAATAACCCTGAGGGATTGTGGGTGTTTGCAGGGGGCTGAATCTAAGGAAGGCTGAGCTTGTGAGGTGGCAGGTGGTCTTGGTCTCTATGAACCGATACTGTCTCCCAGAGGAAAGTTTTTCTGGGTAGATGGTTGCCTGGGTTGGGCAGGTTTGATGGCAGCCGTTCTGTCCTTTCCTTTCGCTCTGGTGTCATGCAGTTGCTTGATGGAGGGCAGATGACATCCAGTCACCTGCTCAGCAGTGCAGACGACACATTAAAGCTTGTCCTTGGACCAAGAACAAGGTGGACCTCTGCCAGAGAGTGACAGAGGATGTTATAATCATTTGTATTTTTGAAATATTGAGCAGTGAACATCAAGACTTTTTTTCTTGTAAGGGAAATAAGTGAGATTTTTATTGCCCCATAACACAAATTGACCATAATATATCAGTGGGGGGTTGATAGTGTAGTTAATCAAAACCTGTGACTCCATGATTACTTTGCCAGGTGCTGAGATTTCTGGCTTTTGAAACTCACTTTCCGGCCTGTGCTGTTCTGGAACAAAAACATTGTCAGCCAAAAAAGCATGACATATTACCTTTTCACTGCTCTAATTAGCTAGAACACCTCTCTATTGCAAAACTGTGACTTAAAGGAACAGTTTACCCAAAAATGAAACTTTTGTAATTTACTCTCCCTCATGTTGGTCGAAACACCGGTGAATTTTGTATGTCCACATAACACACAGCAAGTTAGCCAGTGCAGCTCCATGTCAGCCTTCTCCTAAACTGAAGTGAATGGGTCTTGGTTCTTCAGAGTTCCAAAAAGAGCAAAAAATGACTGTACAATTTCTCCAAACAGCTTGTGCAGCATAGTCCAAGTGTTCTGAAACTAAACGATTGCACTGTGAGTCCAAAAGACCTGTATATACACCAGTATTTAGCGCAAGTCTTCACTAGAGCCATAGCATTCAGAAGCATTCACACTTGTGCGCACCCACACGTCCCCACACATGGGGTGTCACGTGTTCACAGTATGAACACGCAACATCCCATAATGCACGCTCTCCGACCAACACTGGCTACCCTTTCCTGAGATATCCAGCTGCTCGAGCGGTGACATGAGTAAACATGTCCGTATATTCAGGTTAAAAAAAAAAAAAGTTTGTCCTTGTGTGAACCAGCGTGAGTGCTTTCAAAAACAACCATTTTAATAAAGACTTGTGCGAAATAGTGGTGCAAATATAAGTCTTTTGGACTCTCAGTGCAATTGTTTGGCTTTAGAACACTTGGGTTATGCTGCGTGAGCTGTTTGGAATAATTTTATGTTCATTTTTTTTTCCCTTTTTGGAACTCTTAAGAACCAGCTCCCGTTCACTTCGGCTGTTCTGGAGAAGGCTGACATGGAGTTGCACTAGCTAACCAGCGTTGCCAGATGGGAAATGTTAAAGTATTGTACCAGAGGCTTAAAATTATCGTATATGCAGCAGTAAGCTATCTCAACTCTTCTTCTTCTTCTGTTTTGTTTACTTTCTCGACTCGTGCAAACTCTCTTCAAATGAGCCAGCCAGCCAGCCAATCATGCTTGTTGAGATGATGAACGTGACTCACGTTCACATCACGGGACTCACGTTCATCATCACAACAAGCATGATTGGCTGGAAAGACGTCACGTGAGAAGAGATGTGTAAACACAGACGTACGATCCATATTTTACTATCCGCTTAATACTAAGTGGCACAAAATGATCAAATTATCGTACATTATGGGACTTTTGCCGTTATTGATCGTACATCGTACAGAGGGCAAAATTATCGCACAAATACGATAATTATCGTACATCTGGCAACGCTGTAGCTAACTTGCTGTGTGTTATGTGGACATATGTGGAAACTTCACCAGTGTTTTGAGTAAACAATGACAAAATGACTTGTCAGTGTTGTTGCAGTTCCTACTGGTTGCCGACAGAGGTCGAAAGATACTGGATACTGTAGATATCGCTTTCAGTGTTTCTATCATATTTGCATGCCTTTGGATGATGGCACAATTGACTTTTTTTTAAATGAAGCCCTTTGTATTGGAGTTAAGCTCCTCCACTTTTCCTTTTCCTCCCCTTTACCTTCCTCCTCACCTTTCCACGTCTGTCTCCTATTCCCTTTTCTTATCGCCACTCCTCTCTCTCCTCTCCTCTGTCCTCCCGTCCTTGTTCTCCTATCTTCTACTTCCCTCCCCGACTCTCTTCACTCCTCTTAACTCCGACCATCTCCTCTCCCCTGCTAGTCTCCCTCTCTTTTCTCTCCTCTCTCGCCTTTTTGCTCTCTCTCTCCTCCTCCTCTCATCTCCTCTGCCCTCCTGTCCTCCTCCTCCCTCCCTCCTTTCCTCCCCTTTCCTCTCAGTCCTTCATCTCGTAGTAACTCAGCCTATCTAATTAACTTCCCACTGCCTGGGCTATACATCACTGCGGCTGTCACTTCATAGGGAAAAGACGGGGGGGGGGGGGGTGTTATCATTTTTACCTCTTTTTTGTCATCTCTCTTTCTCTCGCTCTTTCTCCCTCATTCATTCTTTTGTCTCTTTCTCTTCTTTGTTCATCCATTATCTCTCTCTCTCTCTTTCTCTCTCTCTCTCTCTGTCATCCCTGCATAACTAGATGTCTCCCTATTGATGGTGAACAATAGCATGAAGCAGGGTGTTACATGGATTGCGATGTGGCCTTTGGCAAGGCTTGATACCATGAAAAGGCTTTAGAAAATGAATGACTTGTGGTGCACTGCTTCTCAACCTGGTCACCTTTTACTATGGCATCCTTTAGCCAGATGCACAAAAAAAAAAAAAGAAACCCTCTGTACACTAAGGTATTGATTTGGAAATGTCATGTGAAACCTTATCAGCATGTGCAAATAAATGTACAGAAATGCCCACTAATTATATTGACCTAGAGAAAATGTATCTGTGACCATAAGGAAGGTTTGTTGGCTTTGAAGTCGATCTCATTTTATTATTATTATTCCCTTTTCACATTGTATTCTGACATCAAATTTGAAAGTTCTTACTTCAGATGTGAAAATTTCAATTAATAGGTGAAAAGTGTTTTTTGTTTTTTTTCATGTGTGAAAATTTTTCACGTTTTCAATTGCCATTACATGTGACAATATTTGTTTCATATGGAAAATGGGAAATTTCACATGCTCACATTATGAAAACCATTGCGTCCAAAAGGCACATGTGCTTTGAATTCACATGTGGGTTTTCATATGTGACTTTTCTGTAAGGGTTATTATTATTACAGTAATAATAGCTTTATTTGTGTAGCACTTTTTTTTAAAAACAAAGTTTACAAATACTGTACAGTCAAGGCAAACAGAAGACACAGAAACAAGGTTACTCAAAAAAAAAAGATGGCCATTATGGTGGGATACAAACCCTGGTTTTGGTAAGGAATCCAATAACTTCATCTTCGTCCTTATCCTTTTTTCTCCAAGCAGGATTTTTCTAGCAAGTGAACAGGTTAACATAATGTCACCAAATTGTACAGTAATGTGAAAATAAGAATAACGCACATATCGGGTGATAAATTAGACATACTCATGTGTGATCAATCAATAAGCTATTATGGCTCACAATATATAGCTATATATATTGCTATATATAGTGACCCATATAGCTTGATTAATCACATGTTGAGTAGCCCTAAACATCCCTATGCTATTTTTTATATTATATATTCTATTATATATATAGTTATATAGTCTATTTTAACATAATATGCATTAATTGGCTGAATTACCATAATATAATCGCCTGATCTGTGTGGGTGGGTTTAAAATTAAAGAAATTATGTATTAATTACTATGGCTTTAGATAAAAACAAACATTATAGCTTAGCCAGCAATGCAGTGAGGAAAACTATACGAGAACAATAAGGTCTAATGTAACTGGCCCCTCTACCAGTACAACTGGCCCCAGCCTGCCCCCCCCCCCCCCCCGGTTGAAATGGTCTAGAACCGCCAATGGTAAGGATTGAGGGACCTGGGGTATGATTATACCAACAAGCTGATATACTGGAGTGGAACAGGGTGACCTCCTTCTTGTATTAAACCTACAGGCACAACGGTACACCACATAATACCAGCTGAGATGCAAACAGATGAGTCCTTAACCTTCTGTGACTGTGCAGCTGTCACCAAAGCAACTGGCAGCACAGCACAATACTTGGCCCGGTGCTTAGAGAGACTATCTTTCAACCAGCGAAACCGGGTGCAAGCCTTCACCCTGCTGAAGTGTCCTTGAGGAAGACACTGAATCCCTACCAGCTATAAGGACGCTGCTCTTTATCTGACCTCGACCTCTTTGAGTGTAAGCAAAAAGAGAACGTCGCTACAGGGATCAACAAACTATCACATTCATTCATTCGTATTTTAGTAGACAGGCAGGTCGAAGAAAAATGTCAAGTGTGGTCAGTGTCAAAGTGAATGAGTCAACTAAATGTTCTGTCCATCTTTAAAGCTGCACTAGACTTTATTTTTGATGTAAAAATACACCCGTATTATCAGCCTAAACCACAAAGTGGTGCTACTACTTGAAGGTTTTCTTCAGTAGGACAACAAACCATCTCTCTCTCCTGCCTGTCCTCCTCTCTGCACACACACACACACAGGCAAACACACACCCGACTCAAAACTCCCACTCAAATATGACAAATGCGACACTTTCTTTTGATTTCATGTTTTGCATTAGGTATGTTGTATTTTTGTATTGTTTTTTCATTCGTTTCCGTTACCCAACTTTTTGTTTTTCATCACTCTGGTTATATTATAAGCCTCTTTGTTTTTTTTCCCCCTGCGTTATTATTCTTACTCATACGCTTACTTACGTGTAAAAAAAAAAAAAAAAATTCTAAAATAACAAGGACAAAAGGTGACCACACCAGCAACAGCTCTAGGTTATATAATATAATATGTATGCATTATGATTTCGCATGCAATTCTGCGCTCACAATACTGATCATTGTCTGGAGAATTGCTGCATACCGTCGGTAAGAAAGGCAGAATTCAGCCATTTGAAAAGCTGATTTTGCTATGAGGGAAAGTCAATCTTCCCCGCTCAAGGGCATTTGCAGGCTTTTTTTTCAGAGCCAGTATTGTTTTAAATACATGGAGACATGTAGAGAGACAGATACATACAAACAGGCGCACATATAGACATACAGGAGGAGAAGTAACCGTCCCATTCTAGTATTTTTTCCATCAGTCTGCCTGCTCTGCCATTTGTCTACGTAACTGTCGTTCTCCGTGTGTGTTTGCATGTCTGTCCCGGCTCTTCTCCTCTCTAGAGATTGCACTGTACCACTAAAGCGTTTTATGACATGAGTGCTGTCTGACGTAATGTCTAAAGCTGTCTCCTGACCAGGCAATCCATTTTTATAAAAGTCCGTTTTATAGGAGGACACATGGTATCCTTGAGTTAGAGACACAAACGCGTGATCACTAGGTCACAGAATTTTTTGACATATTGACGGCTCGTGCATTTGTTAAAGTAATATTCTGTGACATCGTCACATAAATGTCCGTTTTGCTACTCTCTTTCGTCGATTGATGTAACACTATAGTGATTCAACCTAGACCCAGTTCATGAAAGGTTTTACATTTGCAAATGCTACGTTCCATTCGATGTTGGAAATTCCCTGCTGGTAAATTGTAATTACAGCCTCGGTGCATTCAGTGGCCCAGCTCGGGGAAAACAGGCGAGAAACAACACCCGCGAGATTCTGTGCCCAATGTACAATACTGTTCTCAATACAAAAGCTATGATATACATTTGCTAGCTAGTTAGCACAGTAAACTACTTGTAAATGAAATGTATGTCTAACAATTTACCACACAGGTGTTTTGATAGATTTAAGGTAATGCTGAAAGTCGAACTTAAGTGTATTTTGAGGATTATAAACATGTAAAACACAATGCTGTGTAGCGTTTTCAGTGTAGCCACCATGGTAACGTGATGTTAGGGTTGGCTGAGTTTCCTCATTGGAATTCCAACTCGAAGGGGCTGACTTTCCGACATGTCTGGAACGCAGCACAAACACCCGGCATTGGATCCAGGTCTTTCCCAGGAGAATTCCTCTGCTGCACAGAAAATGATGTGTTTTACATTCCCAGCAGCAGCAGCGGATGGTTTGAAATAAACAGAAGAAGAACCGGGTAGTTAGCATGAGCAGCGATAGCCACCACGGCTGAACAGACAAAGAAAAGAGCGCCACCTACAGAAACTCAAAGAAAATGCAAAGAAAAAGACGTCACAGTACCGGACACACTACTTGACTGACAGGTGATCTCTGGGAAGTGCAGTACAGCAACATCACAGCAATGAGCGCTGAGCACCAAAGATGTTTCCCACAGGCTGTGAAAGGAAATATCACCTCTCCGACAACCCAGCCTGCTGTAAATAAGCAGCAAAAAAAAACACCCTCGACCCAACATACATCCCTAAAAAGAACAGCTTATCCAAATAGCATTCCTTTTCATCCATTCTCGTACAAGCTTTCCCCCGACCGCTGACACCATCAAATGAACAGAGGAGAGCGGATGAAGGGGGGATAGAGGGAGGATCGGATGAGCATGAGCGGGAGGAGGAGGACGGGCGGAAAATAGATGTTTCTGTCGATTTTGCAGGAGAAAATAAAGGCGTGCGGGACAGCAGGGCTTAAAGCCAAATCAATGTTGTCAGCAGCTGGCACTTAAGAAGGGGCCATTAAAGTTTAAAAAGTTTGGAAAGCAGCGCTGGAATTAAGGCCAAATGGGTTAGAGGTAGGGGAGCTTCCATTAAAATCAAAGCCAACGAGAGCTGACAGATCCTCTCAGGATTCCTGCGGTCCTCCTCGCCTTTTTTTTTCTTTTTTCTTCTTCTTCTTTCCCGCTCCCTTTCTCTCTCTCCATCTCCCTCCCTCTCTCATTCCGTCCTGCATTCACTTGCTCTATCCCTCTTTCTCGTCCCGTTCATTTTCTTCTCTCTCAGTGGTTCATTTTCTCTCTCTCTCTCTCTCTCTCTCTCTCTCACTGTCTATCCATCCTGTCTCCCCGCTTGCTCGCCTCTCTCCCCGCCTCTTTCTTTCTTGATTATTTTTCACCTTCTCTTTATCAATCAGTCCCTTCCTCTACTCTCCCACGCGTTCTTTCTGCACCCACGGCCCTTTTTCCGAAGACTTTCACCCATCACTTGTTTTCACATCCTCTTTCTCTGGGAGTGTATCTATGTTCCCAGGGTCCTATGTTGCCCAGTTCTACATATGTGCTCTCCCAGGTTCCTACGTTCCCAGGGTCCTATGTTTAACCCTAACCCTAAACCCTAACTAACCATATTAAGCGAATACAGAGCTGGGGAACATCTTTTTCAGGTTCCCATTATGTGCTACATAGAGCTGGGGAACATAGAACCCTGGTAACATAGGACCTTGGGAACATAGGACCTTGGGAACATAGGACCCTGGGAGAGCACATATGTAGAACTGGGGAACATAGGACCCTGGGAACATAGGACCCTGGGAGAGCACATATGTAGAACTGGGGAACATAGGACCCTGGGAACATAGGACCCTGGGAACATAGGAATGACTCCTCTCTCGGTCTTTCTAGGTCAACTCTACCTGTCCTTTCCCCTCGCTTTCCTCACTTCTTCCACGACTTCGCAGACAATGGACCCTTTCACAAATTGAAACATGGAACCTTAATTCGCTCAAAGCGGTGGCAAAAGTCAGAGGAATGCCTTTGAAGTTCAACTGATTTCCATTGACTTTTATGACACACCACAGAAATGCTCTCTAGGAAGCTCCCCAGTGTGAATGTGAAGTATGGCAGTGCTCTAAAAGGGCAGCGCATGTATGCTAATTGAAAACTCTTCCCTTGAACTTCTATAACAAATGAATCAAACTTTCATTTAATTTAGCTCATAACATGACCACTATATCCACATATATTCCATTTATTGGACGCTTTTATCTGAAGTGCCTCATCGCGACTGCATATATTTGTAGTGTGGTATGGGAACTCCTAATGTCAGCAGTGCTAGGGCCATGCTTTGTCCATTAATCTCCACTTGTATTTCTTGGGTCTGGACTTCAAGGGTCATGCATTGCCAATAAATATGCTTTTAAAAAGTCATTTAGTGTAATATTGAGTCTTAAAATCGTATTTGCAGTAAGGCGTTGCCGTTTACAAAGCAAAGCGTTCACATGAACATAGTAAATCAATTTAAAAGAATGTTCTTGCATCGAGTAACATGAGCTAACATGAGCGGAGTCTCTCTTGTATTAAGATAGTGTCACTTGCTTCAAGAAAACTCTCAAAATTGGGGAAATTGCTTTAGAAACATGGAGTTATATATTATTATCTTACCCCATTGGCAGATTTGTTTTCACTTTCACAAAGATTTTAAGACTCAATACTAGACTAGTTGACTTGTTAAGATATTTATTTCAGTGTATGCCTTTTTCTTGTGGGTACTCGTGATAAAAGTACCTGTATGACCTATTTCTAACTATCGTATTTAGGTTCCAGACATGTCATATATATTGTATTGACTGATTTTGCCCATCATATTATCTTCGCTCTGACAAAAAAGGATATGATGTCATGTGTGAGGCATTTGAGGTGGATGCTAACTGTTATCTACTTTGCGGTTAGAGTTAGCTTAGCATTATGCTTAAAAAACAGAAATAAAAATGTTGAACTTTGCGTTTGGCTGTATGACTTCTTAGAACAGGGGGATATTGATGGAGAAGCTGGTCACAATACCTTTCCACCTTTTAAAGTAAGTGATAAACCAAGACACTGGCCCTGCTAGCTAGCATTATCATAGCTAGCAGCTAATAGCTAACCAGTTCCCAATTGGCTGCGATATCTAGTCCTGTGTCACTGACTGCAAGCCACGCTGCATCTCTTCTTTACTTATTTTTGTATTCTACTGTGCTAGAGCAGTGTTGTATAAAATTGGATGATGTGAAACTGCCACGATTAAGCCTCCATGTTCAAAGGTCAATAAGCAGCATTTCTATTGGCCAGCGCTTCAAATTCGCAGGTCAGAGTTCACCATACGTTAGCCAGTTTTGCGGCATTCCTGAAAAGCTGAGTTGTTTAAAATTTTAAAAATGTAAACATTTTTAAGACCTTTTAAATGCTACCTGGAATTGAATTTAAGACCAATTCAACCAAAGTAATAAATAAAAAAAGCTGACAAAACCAGCTTTTTTATATTTGAACGTAATGTAACGGAAGTTCTGAAACAACTGACCCTGTTGTGTATCTAAGAGAGGAAGCACAAAGAAACCTATCATTGCATAGTGAAAAAAAACATAACACCTAATTTCATTTAATAAATTCTAATACTTTTTAAGATTTAAAATGTATTTTGAAGACCCCATGAAATGGTATTTTAACCTCCTTGATTTGATGTATTTCCTGTTGAAACAGGATGTTGGGGCGGGACATAACACAGTGAAGGATGATTCCAAAGTTAGACCAATGGAATATCAGTTAGGGACACTAAAGACTTTTTCATACTTTTTAAGGAGCTGCGCATGGTCTGTTTCCGCAAGACAAAGACATGGTAACACTTTTGCATTTGTGTGTCGGTGATATATTTAAAAAAAAAAAAAAAAGTTACTTGAGTTCTCTCCATTGTTTTATTGACTGTGGCGAGGTGAAATCGGGTTAACTACGGAAAGTTTTAACAAAGTTAGGTTACCATGGAGTTTTATTGTTTGTTGACACAACGCTGAGGTTTATTAACACGCTGTAGCCTGGAGGTGTTATTGGGCTGGTACACTGGGACTGGCTCTTTTTGTTTTTGGTGCTTGTTGTTTTACCTGCGGGTAAAGCAGAATGGTGTGTGAATTAGAATGCTGGTGGGGGGTAATTCCCTGTCGTAACCACTGATGCTGTGGTACCAGAGCGCGTACACACACACACACACACAGGCACACACACTCGCACAACTGCTACACAAGGGCATCCATGCACGCTCACTAACACAAACACATATGCACACACATAGATAGGTACACACGCAAATACAGTATATGCACGCACACACAAACACACATAACATGTACTCTCGCTTACACACATATATATACACACAAACAGACACACACACACACACACACACAGGGCTGTCAAAACACACTACCACAGCTGTCCCTTCCTCCCTTAGTCAGTCTCTAGAACCTCTCTGTTTTTTCTCCCAAGTGCAAAGTGTTTTTCATCCAACTCCACGCAGATTATCCTGTAGTGTGAACGGGCTGAAGACTGCCGACTGACTACTGTTTGGCGTGACACAATTTTTTGCAAACATGTTTGATTTCATCTGTAGCGTGAAGCGGTCCAAGACTGAAATCTGAGAGTGACACTGGCAACGTCCAATGGGAGTTTAGATACAGGGCAAATGAACCGGAAAAGAAGGCATGTTTAAGCACAGCAATGGCCACTCACATAGATAGTTTAGATCAGCAAGATTCCCAACTGCAATTGCTCCAGTCTTGATATGTTGCTATACAATTTAATTTGGAGGAATACATCTCATATGAAATAGGATAAAATAGCAATTCCAAATTAAGTGAAAGAAGTCTCCAGCATCATTATCCTTGTATATCTTGAAAATACATTTGTAATGTAAATGTAAACTGTAGCTTCTGTACCGTGGCGCAAGAAACGGTAGAACAGCTATTTTATAATTATATTTACACTGAATTATTCTGGACAAATGGGAAAAGGTTTTTGAATGACAGAATTGGGTAGTGTGTGATCCCTCGTCTTCATGTGTGACACCCATCTTTGTCCTGTCGCCTAGTGTGAACAGCTTCCCGAGACTTGAACAGTCTTGTAGTCCAACCTAGGCTTTACTCTTTGAGTGTCTGTGTGTGTGTGTGTGTGTGTGTGTGTGTGTGTGTGTGAGAGAGAGAGAGAGAGAGAGAGAGAGAGAGAGACAGAGAGAGAGACAGAGAACACATTTTGATGCCAGCCTATAGCTATAAGAAGTATATTTTCTCAAAGGTTTGATTAACTTTGGAAATTCATTAACCTATACTTTACACTGCTAAGGGCAATCATCATAGTGCTCTTTGTGTGTGTGTGTGTGTGTGTGTGTGTGTATCTGTGTGTGACTGTCAGTCTGACGTAATGAGTCTGTGTGTGTGTGGGGCTGTTTATGTGTGCATGTCTCTGTGTTACAGTCTGTCATGGTGTGTGTGTGTGTGTGTTCACACGTGGCTGTCTGTGGTTGCATGTGGTTGTGTCTATTTCTGTCTCTCTGTGTCTGCATGCATGCATTCGTCTGTACCTGCAATTGTGTGTGTATGTGTGTGTGTGTCCAGATCTGTGTTTCTCTCATTGTGTTTGAGTTGTACTACTTAAAGTATAGTAGGTTTATGTTACTTTCTGCCCAACCTTGGCATGTATGCGTGTATCTCTCTGCCTAAAATGAGTGTGTGTGTTTGTATGTTTCCCTGTTTTCATGTCTATGTCTGTATTACTATGTGAATGTGTGCTTTTGTGTGCCTCTGTGCCTTTATCACTCACTATGTGTGTGTGTGTAGTACAGTAGAGCAGCCTGATATTGCTTTATGTCCCTGCTACATCTGTGTTACTACAGTCTCGGCCTCTCTCCAGCCTCTGTCATTTAGTCCATTGTCAGCTCCCATTCCTACATCTGTCCATTCTGCAAGCCTAATGGTCTGTGTAATACACTCAGATAGCTTCACAACGTCCCACCTATTTGTATTGTTGGAGTGTGTGTGTGTGTGTGTGTGTGTGTGTGTGTGTCGTGTGTGAGCGTGAGAGAGCGAGAGGGGGAAAGAAAAGGAGAATGGGAGGCAAGGTGAGGGAGAAAGGCGAACGTAGAGGGTGAAGTGTGTGTGTGTGTGAGTGTGTGTGTGTGTGTGTGTATCTTTGAGTGTGTATGCTGGCTGGTGAAATTGTCCTATGATTGTCCTTCCAACCTCTGTCACGCCTCTCTCCTTTCACTTCTCCGTTTGCTCAGTCAAAGACTATAGAGCAGTAATTCTCAACCTTTTTCATATCAAGGACCCCTGATTTAGTCCACATCAGAGCCATGGACCCCCATTTGATAAGATTTCGTCTCTCGGAACCAAATCTGAAAATCATTTTATTGTTAGGTATGATTTTGTCCCGAATTCCATGGCTATCTGTATTGTAGGTAGAGAGATAACAGTGAAACTATGATCAAAACAGTCATTCTTCTACATTTTCTAATTGTGTTCACTTGTTGTAAATTAAATAACGGTGAAGTTTAACAATTCATCAGTTTGCTGGGGACCCCCTGGAACCCCCTCAAGGACCCCACGCTGAGAACCACTGCTATAGAGGCATGGACGCCTCTCCCGAATCACCAATTGCAATTAACACTGGATAGAGTTAGGACCAAGTCGTCAACAGATAGGAGTAAATGTAATTCTAAATACTATTTCCTTGAGTGATACCACACTGGTTTGTACAGAAATTGGGGTCCAGGAAAAGTCTTGGAGGGACATTATGAAAACTGAGATATTTCAATTGTAAAATTCAAAACAGGCATCATTTGACTGCAGCTTGGCCTTTCTAGTGCTAATGTGCAGGCATTCGTTTTGGTGACATTGGTCCAGAAATATACTCCTCTCACCTCCCCTACGTTACCACACTCCCTTCTTCCTTTCTACTTCCCCGTCTTCCACATCCTCCCAAAGACACTCCTACCCTCCTTTCTCCTCCTCTCCAGTCCCCCTCTTAAAGACATTCCTACTTTTTTTCTCCTCTCCAATCCTCGTCCTACTATTGGGAATGCTACCTTCCTTTCTCTTCCTCTCAAAGACACTCCTTCTCTCCTCTCTCCTGCTCTTAAAGACACTCCCACCCTCATTCCTCCCCTTCTGCAGTCCTTCTCCGACCAGACACTTCTACCCTCCTTTCTCCTCTTGTTCCTCCTCTCAAAGACACTCCTACACTTCTTTCTCCTGTTGTTCTTCCTCTCAAAGACACTCCTACACTTCTTTCTCATCTTGTTCCTCTTCTCAAATACACTCCTACCCTCCTTTCTCATCTTGTTCCTCCTCTCAAAGATAATCCTACCCTCCTTTCTCATCTTGTTCCTCCTCTCAAAGATAATCCTACCCTCCTTTCTCCTCTCAAAGACACTCCTACCCTCCTTTCTCCTCTTGTTCCTCCTCTCAAAGACACTCCTACCCTCCTTTCTCCTCTTGTTCCTCCTCTCAAAGACACTCCTACCCTCCTTTCTCCGCTTGGTCCTCCTCCCAAAGACACTGCTACCCTCCTTTCTCCTCTCAAAGACACTCCTACCCTCCTTTCTCCTCTCAAAGACACTCCTACCCTCCTTTCTCCTCTTGTTCCTCCTCCCAAAGACACTGCTATCCTCCTTTCTCCTCTCAAAGACACTCCTACCCTCCTTTCTCCTCTTGTTCCTCCTCTTAAAGACACTGCTACCCTCCTTTCTCCTCTCAAAGACACTCCTACCCTCCTTTCTCCTCTTGTTCCTCCTCTCAAAGACCCTCCTACCCTGATTTCTCCTCTTGTTCCTCCTCTCAAAGACCCTCCTACCCTCCTTTCTCCTCTTGTTCCTTCTCTCAAATACACTCCTACCCTCCTTTCTCCTCTCAAAGACACTCCTACCCTCCTTTCTCCTCTTGTTCCTCCTCCCAAAGACACTGCTACCCTCCTTTCTCCTCTCAAAGACACTCCTACCCTCCTTTCTCCTCTTGTTCCTCCTCTTAAAGACACTGCTACCCTCCTTTCTCCTCTCAAAGACACTCCTACCCTCCTTTCTCCTCTTGTTCCTCCTCCCAAAGACACTGCTACCCTCCTTTCTCCTCTCAAAGACACTCCTACCCTCCTTTCTCCTCTTGTTCCTCCTCCCAAAGACACTGCTACCCTCCTTTCTCCTCTCAAAGAAACTCCTACCCTCCTTTCTCCGCTTGGTCCTCCTCCCAAAGACACTGCTACCCTCCTTTCTCCTCTCAAAGACACTCCTACCCTCCTTTCTCCTCTCAAAGACACTCCTACCCTCCTTTCTCCTCTTGTTTCTCCTCTCAGACACTCCTACCCTCCTTTCTCCTCTTGTTCCTCCTCTCAAATACACTCCTACCCTCCTTTCTCCTCTCAAAGACACTCCTACCCTCCTTTCTCCTCTTGTTCCTCCTCAAAGACACTCCTACCCTCCTTTCTCCTCTTGTTCCTCCTCCCAAAGACACTCCTGCCCTCCTTTCTCCTCTTCCCCAAGACACTGAAAGGTTAGGCTTTTCCGTCTCTACCTCCCTCTGCCTCACGCCTCCACTCTCTCCATCATCTGCTGAAAGACACTAAAAGGCTTTCATCCTGGGAAAAGCTCGCCTCGTCACCACTTCCCTCGCTCTCTCTCTCTCTCTCTCTCCTCATTCACCTCCCACCCTCTCTCTCCTCCCTCCCTCCCTCCTCCTCCCCGCCTCCCTTCCCTCTTCCGCCTCCTCCTCAGCTGTGCCAAAGGAAATCATCCATGAAAAATGTTTTGACCCTCTATAATTGCCGCTTCCCGCATGTTTCTCGTTTCCTCGACGCCAGCGCCACGAGCTCGCTAAAGTGAAGTCTGAGAAAGATGATCTTAGGCACACACACACACACACACACACACACACACACACACACACACACACACACACTCATAAGCACACACCCAGCCACCCACATAGACACATATACACACACAGACAGTATGCACATACACATGTAAAACACAGGCTCACGCACATAAACACACACATTTGCTGATGGGTATATGTGCATAAATGCATATGCATGCACATACACTCACAGATATGCATACATAAATCATTGGTAGGCACACACGCATAAATACACACATTTTTTCATGAGTGTATGTGCATAACCACGCATGCACACACACACACACACAGGTGCAATACATGGACATTGCTATATGTACACAGATGCACCCACAAAGACACTCCTTCATATCTATTCACAAACACGCATAACCACTATTATATTCATACACACGTGTCCTTTCACACATAGACTCTCATGCTAACACACACACACACACACGCTCTAAAATAGTGCTAAGGACATGTGCCGACCTAATACTTACAGACACTTTAATTTAGGATGTATGTCAGCCCTAATCCATCCTTAAGCTGCAACAAATGACTTCTACTCCCCTTCTTCCACATCCCCTCCCTCCCTCCATCCATCCATCCATCCATCCATCCATCCATCCATCCATCCATCCATCAATCAATTCAGTCCTTCCCTCAATCCATCCATCCCCTTCTTTTTTCCCCTCATTCCCTCCCACCCAGCAAACAACCCTCTCTATCTCCCTCTTTCCATCCGCCTTCCTCTGACCTTTCCCCTGCCTCCCATCTCTCTATCCCTCCCCCCTTGCCTAACTCACTTATTGCCCTCTCCCATCCTCCTTTCCCTTCCTATCTCCTCGTGATCAGCTTCCCCTCCCTCCCTCCCTCCCTCCTCATTCCTCACCTCCTTCCATCCCTACCTTCCACCTCCTCTCCCTCCATCTCTGCCTCCTCTCCCTCCCTCCTTCCACTCATTTTGCTCATCTTCTTGTTGCGATGTTTCCAGTGTTATGGAAGAGATACCAGTCATTTCCTTGGTAGTAACACACACAAACACACACATACCTCCCCAATCCTCACCCCCACCTCCTCCCGTCCCATTGCCATGCCCAGGTGCATTTTGGGTCTTAGTTGCTATGGCTGTGGAGGCTGTTGGAATTAGATTTGGTTTATGTTGCCAACCGTGACTGAGTCCTCTCCCTCCGTAAGGCTATAACCGAGCCTTGGCAGCTTTTATTGGGGAGCCAAAGGGAAGATGACAGGTGTGCACCGGGGACCTGTTAAAGGCATACCTTGACATTTAGAGTTTAAGTCTGGTATTTTCCTGTGCACAGCACACGGGGAGAAAAGCAGCGGGTTTTTCAGCAGCCCTTAAAGTGGCTTGTTATCATTGTTACTATTTCTCATTAAAACCAACCGGCATGGCAGGCTAATGAGATAGCTGTCCCAGTAACTTCAGTGAAACAGTGCTTTTTTTTTTTTTTGAACAACTACAGTGCTAAAACAAAAACCTTTATCCCCAATCTTGTGACATGTGCCTCGTGAAGAAATGAAACAAGTCTTTACACATTCATTTTATGTATATCGGTTGCCAGCCGGGTTTTAATACCACAGTGCCGCGGCCCCTGTAGCCCGTTCAGCTTTCAGATGTTGCTTAGCAGAACTGACTAGGCGTATTGTAGCCTAGTTTTTGTCTCTCTTATGACTGTCTGACAGGCCGCTCCTTGTGCCTATCAAGAACATCACTTGGAACAAGCGGTTCCTGTCAGGGTTGATGCAACAGTGTTTTATGCATTGCCGGTGACTGTGAAAGTTGAGGATGACAGGGCTCAGTAAAATGCAGGACAGCCCTGACGAAAAATCACTGTAATATCCCTGCAGGGACTCACAGTGTGTCTGTGGTGCTCGATAGTGAGTTTGTAGTCTTATCATACTTCATGGCATTTAAAAAAAAAAAAAAAAAAGAAATCTCCTATGGTATCACTATAAAATTCCGATAAGGACTTATGGTTTTGCTGTGATATTTGTATACTAGCCTTCTGAAATGTATTGTAAGATAGTTCTTTTTTGTGTGGGGGGTGGAAAAAGGGTACATGCACATATACACATGCACATAGGCTATACAATATGCACACATACATACACACACGTTCAGAGATGAAACCTTGTAATTCAGTTCCCCTAACAACAGCTCATTGTCATTGTTAATATTTTGCATTTCTGACTAAAACACAAAACTGGACTCTTACAAATTGTACATAGATGGAAGGTAATAATGCAGGTCAAGGCCCCTATACTTTAGATAGGGGAGTGACAGTGTCTTAATGGTTACCTCAGTCTATTCTCTGGTTACCTTCCTATGTATCTCTATGTATATCCATGGCTAATGGTGCTAGCACTGTTAGCTGCACTGGTAATCAAAGGCAACATGAGCAACACCACTCAGCCTGCTCTGATTCCATCATACAGACAGTCGTGTGTGTGTGTGTGTGTCTGTGTCTGTGTGTGTGTGTGTGTGTGTGTGTGTGTGGTGTTTATACAGATGGAGATATGCCCCGTCAGCCAATGTGAAGCCATTAGTTACACTAATTGGTTCCTCACTGTTGGCATATCTGTCTGAATCCCTCCTTTCCCCCCCCCCACCCACCCACCCCCCTTTCTTTCATCCATCTTTCTCATCTCGTCTCATCTCTCCCTCTCTCTTTTTGTCCCTCCGTCTTCTTCCGTCCCCCTTCTGATTCGACTCTCTCTCATCCTCCTCTCATCCTTTCATCTGACTACCTCTCATTACTCTTTTTCTCTCTCTTTCTCTCCCCCTCTTTTTGCACTCACAGCTATTTTCCACTCACTTTTTCGCTCCCCTCCCGCTTCATCTCTAAAATGAAGAACATGAATAATGGGGATTCAGATGTCTGCTTAGATTATCGTCTGGCCTTGGGACGAGGCGTGTGTATGTGTGTGTGTATGTGTGTGTGTGTGTGTGTCAGCAGAGCCTCCTTGAACATTGAGTGGTAAATAAATAAGCAGGCAAAGTGGTCAATAGTAACCAAGACGGTTTAATGAGTTCTCATTTGCAACTCAGTCTGTTTCAATCGGGAGACGGGAGGAAGGGACAGGGAGGAATGAAGGGAAGAGGAGAGGAGAAATGAAGGGAGGAGAGAGAAGGGGCAAAAAAGGAGAGGATGGAGGGAAGAGAGGAGAGGAGAGGAGAGATGATGGGAGATAATGAGTGATGAGAGGAGGAGAGGAGCAGTGTGGTTCTTGGAAGAAGAACGGCAGGAAAATCACTTCTCTCACACATATATCTCTCTTCCTCTCTCTCTCTCTCTCTCTCTCTCTCTCTCGTTTTGCTCTATCTCTTTATGGCGCTCTCTCGTTCTCCCAGACAATTAGAGCAGATCTCGCGCGCTGCAAAAAAAAAAGTGACCCGGTGTAATTCCAGTTTCCTCTCTTCCCTCTCTCAAAGGCAGCCTCGCTCATTATTTCTCTTATTCTGAATTCCTCTCAATCATCACTACTAGGGGGGTGTGTGGCTTTTTGCAAATGGAAATATTTGAATGAAAGATCGGCTATTTGAGTGAATGGAGGCATTGTTAACACCTCTTACTGTGTGAGTGGAATGCTCTCGACGGAAGCAGGAAGGGCGCTCACTTGAGGTCGACTTTTGATTGGCTCACTCCTCACATTGACAGACCCTCGATCCATTGCCCCCCACCCCCCCCCCCCCCATCAAAAAGCCAACCCCCCCTTGACCCGCCCTCCAGCCCGCATCGATCCAAATTCCTCCCAAGTCCCTCGAAGGGCTCGTTGCATTGGAAATCGTTTAAGAAAACCTCCTCGGACGTTTTCTCCGATTTTTTTTTTTCTTTGAAACCAATTCGGTGAAAACTGGGGTCATGCAGAAAAAGTCTGTACACCATCTCAGCAGCTCATTTAGTCCGCTATCGAGTCTTAAAAATTTGCGTTCCTTCAAGAAGTGATCAAATCTGCCAGTGGGGTGAATCTAGTGGTCTCGATTGATGGAGCAGTCTGCCTTGTTTCAAGATATTCTTACTTGTTTCTAGAACATTCTCCAAAGAAGTGACACTGCGCTGGAAACAAGTGGAATGATCTCCCATCATTGGCAGATTTTCTCTCGTTTGGAGGAAAACAAGATTTGAATACCAGACTAAATGACTCTTCACCTATCTTGTCCTCTACCTCTTTCCCTCCCACTCTACCTCTTCATCACAAGAGGCCCGTTCCAAATCCGAACTCCCGTCTCTGTCTTCGTAGATCTTTCTAGATGCCAACCCAAGACTAGACCGTCTAGGAAGAGTAGTCATCCCCTACGGCAGCGCACACTCTCTTCCTCTGTACCCCCCCCCCCCCCCCTTTCTTTTTATCCTATTTTTTATTTCTAAAACAACTTTCTTTCCATCTTTCTTCCTGTAGATTGTTCTAGACGCCAACGCAATCTGAATCCCCTACAGCAGTAACTTCTCCCTCTGTCTTTCTCTCTTTTTCCCTGTCGCATCAGTTTTCTTGCTTTATGTCTCCTATTTTATTGTCCACATTTATTTATTTATTTCTCTCTTTCTTTCTAGGTGCCAACACCAGACTGGTCTAGCAGTGTTGCCTTAATCCTTCAACATCCATCACTTTTCCTCTTCCTAATGACCTACGTCTTTCTTTTTCTTTCTTTCTTTTGCTCTACAAGCCATCACATCCCACGCTCTCAAATCAGAGCCTTTGTTTTCTAAACCATCTCTCTCTCTCTTTTCTGTCCACAGATCTTCCTAGACGCCAACACCATCAGGCTGGGCAGCATTCCCCTCGGCAGTGCTGTGGACCCCCTGGAGGGGGCGCCGGCGGGCACCACCTACACCAAACAGACTGTGTACGAGTTGTGCGCCTGCGCTAACGGCAAGCTCTACCTGTCCCCGGCTGAGAAGGGCTCTACCTGCCAAACCACCAGTAACTTTTGTCTGTGGAGCTGAGAGTGGGAGGTTAAGGGACGCCCGGGACATATGGACTATTAGAGGTTGAAGCTAATGCTAGCTAACAGACCGAATCAGCGTGGATTATGGCTCGGTGGGAAGCCAGCTAACAGACCGAATCAACATGGATTATAGCACGGCGGGAAGATAATGCTAGCTAACTGACCGAATTACGTGGATGATAACTTGACGGGAAGCAAATGCTAGCTAACAGACCAAATCAACGTGGACTGGAGCTTGGTGGAAAGCTAATGCCAGCTCACAGACCAAAATCAACATGGATTACGGCCTGGTCGGAAGCTAATGCGAGCTACGAGAATGAAATAATATGGATTACGGCTCGGGTGGGAAGCAAATGCTAACAGACCGACTAGCTAGCAAACACGGATGGCCTGTGGACTGGCGAGTTCGCAACGCCGTAGCACATGGCAGTCTCGCTGCGGGACCCCCGTTGTTGTCATCATTGAGTCGTCGCTGCCATGACCGCTCGTGCAAGTCACAAGGATTTTATTCGGGGGTTGATTGATGCCAGAAACTCCCTAACGATGGAAGGGAGTTGTTTTTTGTTCAACGTATGACCAAAATCTCCTGGAAATCTCCTGGCTGCTTTAGGCTTAACAGACATGGTGGTGGACTGCGAGCTAGCCTGGCGGGAAGCTAACAGACATGGATAAGGACAATGGGATAGTCTAGCAGTTGGCTAACAGACATCAACGAGGACTACGGTTTAGCCCTGCAGTTAGCTAACATAAATGGACGAGACTATGGGTTAGTCTAGTGGGAAACTAAGGCTAGCTAACGGACCGATCTATACCGGAAAGGCCTTCCCCCTCCTCCCCCTCTAATCTCTCAACCCCAAACTTTGACCTTTGACCACTCAACATCATTCTGCACCTGATTGTGACTGTGCTTTCCTAACCATACTTTTCATAGGAAACCTAATGCAAACTGTCCTGCCATCTTGCACTTTCTTCTCTAGTATCCGCCAGCTTGCTGATTTTGCCATTGTTTTTTTATTTTCTCATTTTCTCTCGTCCCTCATGTTCTCTCATTCTTTAACATCTCTCTCCATTTCCCTCTGTCGTACTAGTTTCACTTTCTGTCTGTTTTTCTTCTTTTTCGATCTTCAAATCTTTTTACTTTTTATCTCTGTCCTGCTCTTTACCATCCAATGTCTCTGCAATACTTTATCTTTCCTTACTTTGCTCGTGCTCTCCTGTATCTTTTCTCCGTGCTCTAGTTATTCCGTTCTGTCTATCCGCTTCCTTCTACTGGACTAGTAAAAAAAAAAAAAAAACATCTGCTATCTTTACTCCATCGCCATTCCATCACAGCTGTTCCAGATGCAGGGTTTCTCCTCCTCGCAGTCTGTTCCCACATCTTTTAGTTTCCCTCTCTCTAGACTATCTGGTCCTATCATGTTTTTTTATGGAGTATAATTCTGTCTCTGTCACTTCTTATGTTCCTTGTCTGTCAGATTTTTTTTTCTTGCCCTTTTTTTGCATGACCTTTCTGCTCCTCTTGCCATGTCCTTGCTCTTCCTTCTCGGCCATGTCTGTGTTCTATGTCTTTTAGTGACTTTTACGCTCTTTGCTGTCTCTCATTCTCCTTTTGGTTCCTTCTTCATCTTGTCTTTATTGCCCTATTTTCATCTTTCTCTCCTTGCTCAACCTCCCCTCACATGTATTGTCACTTCCTGATCTTGTCTCCGTATCCTTTATGCTGTTTCTCCACAACATTTCTTGGTTTTTTTTGTTTTTCTTCTACTTCTCTTTGTTTCACCTCCTTTCATCTCCTTTGGCCTTCCCAATCTAAGATGAAAAAAAAAACATCAGGAATCCCCACCCCCACCCCAACTTCCAAAAAAAACCTCTGCAATCGGAGCAAGTCAACAGTCAAAAAGGTCCACAATATTACTTTTTTTTTTGTTATTTTCTATATTTTTCTATCAGTCTCAGATGGGGGAGTCAGCGTGAATGGCCTCAAGCTGGCTAACTTAGCGTCCAACCGCTGCGATTGCTGGAAATCAAAAGAAATCAGCAAATAAATGGGGCGGAATCACCCTGGAAAAAACAGTATGGACGGATTCGGTTGTATATGTACGGATTCAGCTGGATTAAGGCCCTGAGGCGTACTTTCTTTTCTAAAACAAAGTGATACACAGGTGCCTTTGCTGCTGTTGGTAAAAGCACATCACAGTCTGAACTTTCACACCACCCACAGTGGACCATCCGCAAGTCTCTCTAGACAAACTCTCAAACTCTCTATCTATCTATTTAGTTCTCTGTCTTTCTCCTCCTCTCCTCTCCTGGTTTTGTAGAACCCCTTGGTATATCCACCTGAAAAAGACAATTCAATCCTGGTTTAAATTTTCTGATGTGTTCCCTTATGGTTTTATTCTTGATAATAAAAAGCACAAATTATGCCATGTATATAACAATACCAATAAAATACAAAATAAAACAATATTGTTTTTAAAACAATATCTCTGGAGTCTTCAGTAGCTGTGAAATTAATATTTTAATCAACCCTTTTATGTTTCTAAACATGGTTATGGGAATATTGAAGTCTATTGATGTTGAAACGACATGTTCTCGAGAGAAATGTACATGCTGCACTGATTAGTATTACAAAAATAGTTATCTAAATTGCTTGAATAGTTATTGACAACTCTGTCTTACATGCTTTTATTTCATTGTTTAGTATTTTGTTGGTCATTAGATTGGACTTCAAGGCATACTGACACAATTAGAGGTTCTTATACAGAAACCCTGGATTCAAAATATCAAATAGAAAATTTGATTAAAACAGTTACCGTAAAACAGTTATCACTTTCCGTGATAAAGATTAGTTTTAATTTGACAGTTTTAGAGAATTAAAACTGTCTTTCAACATTCTGATACCTGAACGTCATGAAAGCAGAATCGAAATCGTCATTGATCGACAAGCAGTGGAGATTTTCTTTTTCAACCTTAACCAATGAAGGGTTTTGCATTCACACCTTGAGCTGCCCAGTGCAACCACTGTCTTCTACTGCTGACCGCTGAGCAGCTCCACTGGAGCAGTTGGTGGTTAAGCGTCTTGCTTAAGGGCACCTTGACATCAGTTGCTGAAGAGGAAAGCGTTTCTCATTCACTTTCTCTACCTGGCTTCTCCCAGCTGTTGTGGGGATTCAAACCAAACACCTTGTGGTCAAGCCTGCTTCTCTTAACCCTTAGGCACAACTCATTGTGTCCTCTAATTAGTATTTACACATAGACATAAAACTGACATGAAGCTGGAGGGAGAACACCTGAGCCATAAAGAGTCACTAGGCTGTTCTTCCTCAGGAAACTGAGATGACGGTCCATTCTACCTAACGTTTGTGGTTAGTGTTCTTTTTTTATGTGTTTAGTGTTCAGGAAGGTAGCTTTACTACTTACAAAAACATAGTAAAATTTCTTATGAGGAAAACACATAGGCAATATGTTCCATCCTCTGTCTAGTGTGTTTACAGAGACTGTTAAAGTGTGTTCACTAATCACCTTGTCCTGCCCAGAAGCTCCATTGAAATGTTTCACCAAGTGCAGTCCTTTAGAAATTATAATAGCTGTTGTTCAGTCGAGAACAGCTGATTTCAAACCTGGCCCTCGGGACTCAGAGCACTGCTGGTTTTACACAGTCACAATGAAAACCAGCAGTTTCATTAGTTCACCAATAGTTATTTGCAGTTAATTGTATTCACCTGGCGTCCCAGGTGTAAAATAGTCCCCGATTAGATAGCCAGTTTCACCATTTCATTAGTCATTTAAAATGCCCTCCTTCACTTCCCCTTGGCACTTACGTCGCACCACACATCACACAAGTGTCCACTTACAAAGCAGGGGGCGGTGTCCAAGGAGCAGAATATTTTAAATGGAATGCAATTGCCCTTAAGCAGGCCTAATAATTAATAATAATAATATGAATAATAACAATTACACAATGAGTAATAACATATTGCAGATGAGTTAATTTCATGTCTAAATCCTCTACAGACGTACATATTGTTTATTTATTTCCGCCATGGTGGGTCGTGCACTGACGAACGATCACAATGCATTCTGGGCAAGACGCGCTCCTGAAGTCTACATCGTTGTGGACTCGCTCCCTCAGCGCTCAAAGGGTCGGGCTCAGAAAGTTCACTTGAGTTAACAGAGTAATGGAACGGCACTCAAGATGGCAGCGGAGATTCCCCCAAAGGGAAGTGCCGAGGTGAAGTCAACGGGGGCAAGTTACAACGACTAATGAAACGGGGCTCAGGGCTCTGTCTCGTTCAGAAAGTAGCTTTCTTCTTCCTTGATACCTAATTAGAAACCTACCCAATAAGGTACCTTGTTTAGCTGTTGGTAGCAGACACCTAATTGTTTGAGACAGCCTCCTAGGGAACGTCATGACTGCAGCTGAGTTGGTTAGTGTATGCTAACGTTACACTTTGCCAACAGCCAGTATCATCAAACTGCTTTTACAAAACAGATTATGTTGGCTAGCTTTGTGTACTTGTTGTCTATGAAAAATAAGTCATGTCCTTTATGCAGTGGATACTGCACAACCAGTTAATTTATCAACCATCAAACTAAGTTATGAATATGCACTGTTGCAGTAGTAATGCTATTGCTAGCTAGCTAAACTATGTGAGGACACTCAGACCGGTAAAATTTGTTTCAGCGGCATTCCAGAAACAATTGGCTGTAATTCAGTTCCCTATTGTCAGTTTTCACATAAAAAATAATTGAAAATGTCAAATATACTTTATTTTTTAGTCATAGATTTGTTTTGGAATACTTTCTCTTCGGTCCACCATTAGCAGATGCTGAGGAAGTATCATTTTTCTTCACTGATGTTGCAAGGTGTTACGGGATGTCATACTCCACCTGAGCAACCAATATGCTTCCTTCAAAACTGTCCACAACTGTACCTTAAATGGATACCAAAATCAGACAATCCTACAACTAAATTTCAACCTCCTACCCAGAAATGCTACCTAAGTAGTAAGTTTCCTTGACAGGGCCTAGAATTGAAGACCAATGTCTACACTGATCCCCTTTTGTTATATCACTATAATTGTGTCTAATGTGTTAATCATCTTTGCTGGTGGCAAAATCAATCAATAAAGTTTTCAGTTCCAACACAGTCTCATAAAATTTAGTGAAATGAGCACAAACTTTGAAACAGTTTACGTGTTGCGCACATGAATTATGTGAACATTACATTCCTCCACTATGAATTGGATTATATAACAATAGCACAAATTGGACACTGTTTTCTCTTCTTCGTCACAGGAAAAGCTTGGTTAACAGTTACATAAACATCTTTGGATAAGTTTAGGGTTAAGGTTAGCCAAGTGAAACAACTTTGGTTAAGTTTAGGGTTAAGGTTAGCCAAGTGAAACAACGTTGGTTAAGTTTAGGGTTAAGGTTAGCCAAGTGAAACAACTTTGGTTAAGTTTAGGGTTAAGGTTAACCAAGTGAAACAACTTTGGTTAAGTTTAGGGTTAAGGTTAACCAAGTGAAACAACGTTGGTTAAGTTTAGGGTTAAGGTTAGCCAAGTGAAACAACTTTGGTTAAGTTTAGGGTTAAGGTTAACCAAGTGAAACAACTTTGGTTAAGTTTAGGGTTAAGGTTAACCAAGTGAAACAACTTTGGTTAAGTTTAGGGTTAAGGTTAGCCAAATGAAACAACGTTGGTTAAGTTTAGGGTTAAGGTTAGCCAAGTGAAACAACTTTGGTTAAGTTTAGGGTTAAGGTTAACCAAGTGAAACAACATTGGTTAAGGTTAGCCAAGTGAAACAACTAAGGTTAGGGTGAGGTTTACACAACTAAAACTGTGTCATGGTTGAATAAGAAAAATCTGGTTGTCAGAGTTTAAGGTAAATGTATCCACTCATCCCCCACCCCGACCTACACACCCTTACTTTGCACCACACCAGTTCAATGTCGGACTACACTTCCTGTTTCTAGTCATGTCTCCTTCATGTAGTCCTTCTGTTATGGGAAAATGTATTTAGCATGTTTGCATTTTAAGACATCATGCTCATTTCTCAAAATTTCAGGAGACTTCAGTTGAGTTCAATAGGCTACCTTGATTGAATGACTAGTAGCTGCTTAAGATAAAAATGACAGCAAAAAGGGAGGAAACGGTGGAAAAAACACCAAAGGTTCAATATAGTCTTGGTTTGTATCTGTCCACTATGCCTTGATAGAGTGAAACTATGACTTGAAAGGTCTTCTTCGTCTTGGTTTATTAATTAGGAGGGTTTGGAATATGGAGTATATCCTGTGTCAGTATACTTTTAATGATTGAGGTTTTTCTTTTCTGCTATCATGACAATGGCTGTGATGTTATTTTCAGCTGCAGCACTCTTGACCCGATGGAGAGAACAAACAGAAGGGATGCACCGCGGGACAAAACCCTCCTGCCCTCCTTCCTGTCTCACCTTTCCTCTTTCCCCCCGATTTCAACTCTGTCCATCCCCACTTCTTCACTTCAGCTGAATTTTTTCTTCCTCACTACTCCCCTCCTTTTGCTCTCTTTCCCAGTCTAAACTCTAGCTGTAACTCTTGCTGTTTTGTCTGTATACTTTATATATATATATATATATTTAAACAGTATATTTAGCTTAAAGCCTTCAGCATTTAAGTCATTTCATGATCTTTAAGTAAGTTAAGATGGATATTGAATCCATCTCTTTCTCTTTCTGTCTCTTTCTCAATCCCTCTCTCTCCGTCCATTTCTCTCTTTTTCTCTCTCCCTCCGTCTCCTCCTCGCTCTGTCTTTATTCAGTCTTTATCCCCCCTCTGCCAGTGGTTTTAGTGGCGGTTTGAAATGCTGTGTTGAAGTGTTGTAAGCTCAGGAATCAAATTTACCATGAAATGGAACATCTTCATAAAACTACCTCTCTGACACACACACACACGCACTCTGCAACCACACTGCTCACATACACATGGACACGGATACAGACAGACCGACTCAAATACACACCCTTGCCTGTAAACACACACGCACACTCTTTGTCATTCATCAGAATGCGGTGCAAAGCACTCAGTGGCCAGCACTCTATTTTATTGTCATTCCAAATGCGGCCATTGACCCATACGGCTGGCAGTAATGGAATAACTTTATAAAAGTGAGGTGCTGGCTGCATTTTCCCTTTTTACATGCACACTTTTTCTACGCTCAGCACCAATCCTCATTTATTTTAGATAATTTCATATTGGAGTTTGCCAAGCCAACCTATTTTTAAGTTCCTTCAATTTGCCAAATTTGGCTCATATACCCATTCCATTTCCAGATGGATCCATTGAGTATTTGTTTTTTTTGTTTTTTTTACAGTTTTTACCTCGTCGCTGCACTTTTGCCCCACCCACTAAGATAAATCGTTTTGGAAACTTGTTTTATAAGATACATGCAGGATAGACAGAAGAAAAATGTGTTGTCTTACAGATATAGTTAGGTTCTGAAGTGCTCAAGTGACATAAATGTACCCCCTAAGGAATATGGAGTGTATAATATATATATGTATAATATGGAGTGTTTTCACTTTTGCCAGTTTGTGTCCCAAAGTGAAGTCAACTGGCTGCAAAAATGCCCACAGAAGGGTGCTGAAAATTAGGTGAAAATGTTTGTGTCCTAGGCAGGATCATGCAATGCCTATCACCTTTAATGGGAACATAACCTAACCTAATCAATCATTCATCTGTTTTCTTTACCAAGTTTTCCTTTTCAGGGTCATGGGGGGGCTGGAGCATATCCCAGCATGCATTGGGCAGACGTAGGGAGACACCCTGGACAGTCCATCACTGGGCTAATACAGAAACACTCACATTTATACCTATGCAATTTAGAGTCTCCAGTCCAGCTGTCTTGCACGCCTTTGGACTGTGGAAAGAAACACTGACAAACATTCAGTCTCCACACAGGAAGGACTGGGGCCGGGAATCGAACCCGCATCCTTCGGCGACAGTGCTAACCACTGAGCTGCAGTGTCTATTGACATGACATACAAATATAAAACCCACTGAATTTTCCCTGCAACTACAGAGGAGACTGAGAGAGCGCTAATGGTGTCCCAGGACACTCTTTACACATTCAACCTTGCAAATATTAAATCCAATGAATTGTCAAAGCAGATAAGAAACATTATAATGAATCCCAAACTTTTATGCGAGTTTAGCAAACATGCAACGCACATTCTTAGTTCGCTTAGGTGGACAATGAAGCTATAATAATTTATTAAAATGTGAAAACTGGGGCTGCATATTCTTTGCCCAGCAAAGCTTTTTTTAAGAGAAGTTTCAGCTAAGCGGTAGGCAGGCTTGTAACACTGAGCTACTAGCTAGGGAGCAATCTCTTGTGTAGCCACTTATCTTGGTTTTACAAGTAAAGACATTACATAACAGAATACAAATGTTCAAAATGACGCATACCTCTGTCTTTAGCTTGCTTCTCCTCATGTTCTATTTTTTGCTACACTCCACACCCAATAGACTTCAGGAGTCTGACATCAGACTGGTGCCGGAAATAAATTCCCCATTCAAGCCTTCAATAGACAGAATTCTTTCCACTCTAATCACAGCTAACAGCAGTAATTTTGTCCTACCAGCAATTTCCAGATTTTAGGTCGATTCACAGTGTTATCACAATGAATCACAAAGGTACCTTTGACAATTTAAATTCTACGTTGACAGTATTTTTTCGACTGCCACTGTCTAACGAACCACAAGTCCAATCACATCTTATGGTGTTCACAGTTTAGCTACATTTTAAACTTTGCTATACTGTATTTGTCAGTAGGCATGGCTTCCGTCACTACTCAAGAGTGCTTTTGAGATGAGGAGTATTCAGAGAGCTGAAAATCATTGAAGCTACATTGGAAACAACTAGCTTGTTTTGATGCGACTTTTTGCGACTGAGTACAGTAAAGTTGATGAAACCGTTCTCCAAGCATAGTTTTGGGGATTTTATTCCTGTAGTCTTTCAAATCAAAATTGGAACTGGGAAGCTTTGAATGGCTGGAATCAACTTCAGGTCCATTTTGAACTTGCCAGGTGTAACTATTGTTCATGAAACAAGTCACATCGGTAGGGAAACAAGGAAGCATGGAAATCTGATCGGCTGTTGATGGGCAATGATCAAAAAAAGTTCAAAGGCCGACTTGTCTCAGCCGACAGGCTTGTGGAGCGTCCACACATCGGCTGAGTTTCCCTGGTCTCTGAATGAAATGAATGGACTTCTGGTGACTTGAGGATTGTGTTGCTCACAGGGTAAATCTAGACTGAGGTATGACAGAGTTATGAATGAGAGTCATTGATACATAGACAGACTGTCCCTTTACATACTGTATCTGTAGTATGATGGCAGTGGTTGACTCATTGTGTGGCAGGAGAGTTCTCAAACCTCTCCTTAACACTATGTACCTACAGACACACACACACACACACCTTCTTTGTCTTAGTCACTCATACACAAAGCCTCTCTCTCTGTTTCTCTCTCTCTCTTTCCCTCTCTTCTCTCTCTCTCCCTCTCGCTCTCACACACAGAGCAGACGGACGGCGTTGTCACTGGATGATGAAAGTGTGTATTTGCATGACAAGCACTGTCAAAGCCAGCAGGGAGAACATAGAGATAATATTCTCTCATTTCCTCCTCTCGCATTCAGACACATTACAGAGGAGAGGAGAGGGGTTTGGGGATGGACTGCGTATGAGGGAAGAAAGGAGGGGGGGGGGGAGATGAAATGGGAAGGAGGAGGAATGACAGAAGGGGAGAGGAGAGGAAGACAGAGACGAAGAAGCATAGTCCTTGTATCACTGAAAAACCCAAGAAATGTCCTCTCTGTAAACCCTGTCAGGCCCAAAGTCAGATGTGGGGACGAAACATGTTTTTTTGTGGCGTAGGATGCTTGAATCTTTCACTGGCATTTAAAGATGGTGAGTTTTTGTGTTCTTCTGATTCAAACAAGCAAATGCATTAGGCTTAGTAAAAGTGTTCAAAGATAGCTACATGCAATTCCATGGATTTGAGCTGACTGAGGGGGGCGACCAAAATGATCGATGGTTTCGGTCCGTATACATAATTTTCAACTCACTTTCAATGAGAGTGGAACTTTTTCTGGAAGGACTGATTCATCACCATGCGTTGAGTCAACTAGAATCAAGTTGGAGTTCCTCGGTTTGTATTGGGAAAACTGGATACGAACACCGAGACCTGGAGGATCGACGCTATAGTTAATGCAGTGTATACCATCCTCTTGTTGTATGACTCATCAGCAAATACATAAAACATAAAACGGAGAAAGTCTGGCATAATTGTAGGTTTACCAGGTTGTTGTTTTTTTTTTACAGAATTTACGTTTACTTTACTTTTAACAGCTAATCAGGGATCAGTCTAACATTACAGTAGCTATGATTTCTAATACTCACAACAGCACTCTGTGGTATTCTCATTGTTTTATAAGTGTTCAGTAGTGTTCATATTGCATGTGTTCAAGTGTCACATTCCAAAACAACCCAACGGGCATTTGACGAATTAATTCATTCGTCAAACTGCTCATTTTCTGAAGGGTCAACTTTTTCTTTAACCTGACGCGCCAGATGGTTTGTTACACAGAACCATCTGGGAAGTCGTCCTTGGAAACTGTTTGGAAAAGGGCAGGCACTTTCAAAAAATACTTGGCAGGTGATTGGACGAACCATCTGTCTATCACCGCTATCACAGGCTAACTTCAACCAATCAGATATGACGTAGTAGGACAGCGCCGAAGAGGAAAGACAACAACAAACTATGTAGTTAGCATGTCGGTAGACGATTCTTGCCGTCTTTGTAAGGAAAATTTGCGCAGAAAGGGCACTCTTACTCTCCAGTTCAGAAATAACTGACATTTTATGTCTGAACAATAAGCAAAGAATCTTCTACAGTCATTTGTTTCCATTTAAACTTTGTTAAAAATATCGTCATTGTATCGAACGGTGAAGCCTGTACCCTGTATCGTACCGAATCGTGAGCTGAGTGTATCGTACACCCCTAATAAACGCTGCATGTATTACACTGTGCAGAATATACAGAACGGAGACTATTGGGGCATGGGGGTGAGTAGATAATGAATGAATGAATGAATTTTCATTTTTGGGTGTTGGGTGAACTATTCCTTTAATATGAGCTGTTAGCAGGGCACCAATCAGTTGCAATTAATGATTTATTTATTTTTTTGTCCTGTTTTATGGTGTTTCCTTCTAGTATGTTGCAAGTTTTGTTATGTATTTTGAATATGTTATGTTGTATATGTTGTTATTGTTGAATAAAAAAAAAATGATATATTTCCTTCAGCAGAAGTTTTTCTTGAGTTGAGAGACTGAATCGGTCACATTGGTTGGTCTATTTATTTATCTATTCACTTATTTAATCACTGACTGATTGCAAAATGTCTGTGAACTTAGTTCCTTTTCCACAACCATGGTCAAAAGGGAAGAAGAACAGGCTACTACCTGAATTTCCTGTGGTTTCGGTGTTAAGATGCTTCCATTTGAAACTGACCAAGACACACTTCACTGTGACTGATTAATGTCTGAATGCTGTGTGTGTGTGTGTGTGTGTGTGTGTTGTTCAGACGAAGGGGACTGCTGTTGGATTGTTGAATATTAGTATGTTAGTGGAAAGATCTACAGGTGTTTAGGAGAGAGACTCTGGTTGGACTGTAGTGGGAATTCCTTTACACTTGCTTTTAGTTCCTTAATAGTTGTTGTTGTCATGAGAAACGTCTACATTTACTGTTGTCTTCTTCCTGGTGAGTTACTTCTGTCTGTCTGTGCCTGAACCTACTGTAGTTTGTTCATAAATGCCGTCATTGCCAAATAATGTGCTACATACATTTTATTAAGTGTTCTTCCAAAATGAGTTATCCACTATTTGAAAAAAAAGTGACACCTACTCTTACAAAGTCATAGATAGCACAGAATTGAAATAAATTATAGAACCTTTTAAAGTATTTCAGATAACTTCAGTTGACCAAATGATCATGTATGTATATTGTAGAGATGTTGAATGATGAACTCCAGGTAATATTGTTAAACTATTTCCTTGATTCCCTCTTGTAGCTCTGAGTATTGTGGAGATGAAACCTCTCAACGTAGTGGGCCATGTTGGAGAAACTGTGGAATTCAAATGCTAAAACTGGGACGTTTGGACAAGTGAAAGAAATAATGTAAAGTACCTTTGTAATGATCCATGCAACGAAGATAAAGACATCATAATCAAAGCAGCACCTGGGAAAACTAAAGGAAAGGACAGAATACGCTTACTTAACAAAGGAAAAGGTTTATTTGTGACCTTCATTACACTCCAAAAGTCAGACTCTAAGAAATACATTTGTGGATTGGAGAGGACTGGCTATGATTCATATATAGAAGTGAATCTTAAAGTTACAGATGGTAAGTTTATGCTCTTCAAGAACAAACTGATGTTGTTTCATTTTCAAAGTTAAGCCAGTAATTATACCAGTAACTAATTTTTCATGCTACCAAATCACCTTTCCTTCAATAGGTGATTATTGATCTGCCCAAACAATTGATTGATTGGTAAATATAGTGAAATTGTCAGAATCGTACATTTTCAATCAACCAAGGCAGATGGAAGCTGTTGGCTCAAAGAATTGCGTTGCTATAAATAAATAAGTATGGATTAATTAATTAATCTCAGTCAATGAATATTTTAAGTTAATTTTCAAATTTGAGTTGGTACCACTGACATATGGAACTCAAGTTGTTTCAGTGCCAGACCAAATCACGATTACATCATCGACATACAGTATCTACCCCACCATGGAATCCTGTCTATGAAGGGGTTGACAGTGGAATAAATAAATCTGTTCTCCCACAAACCTTCAGATACATACAAAGTATTTGAAGGGCACCAGCAATAATGAAGGTCTTGCAGTATTCAGATGTCAACAAAATGGGCTTGATACTTCTTTCTTTCTTCAATGTTTCTGTCACCCAGGTCCCAGAGCAACCTCTGAACCTCCGCCAGTACCGACCATCTCTGACGTCTCCATGATGACTTCAGATTTACCAGGATCATTCTCCACAAAACCCTCAACACCCACAATGTTCCAGGGTACAACAGAGTCAATCAAAAATAAAGGTTTGCTCTCCAACTTTCTGAAAGGATCGATCAGTCACAGTTCCTCCTTTTCCTCCTTCCATCCCCACTTCTCTTATGTAACAGGTTCTTCAGTGGTCACTGTAGTGCTGTGTGTCAGTCTGGTTGGAGTAGTGTTGCTGACGGGGATCATCATGCTGCTCTTCTACAAACCAAGAACCGGATCATCTGGTGAGTGGAACGGACTCTGACCTGTCACTTCTCTTTGTATACAACTCATTCATCAATCAATCAACCAATCAGTCAGCCAGTCAACCAATCAATCAATTAAAAACAACAACATGCAAATATTACTCATTGACTCAAGTTGTTCCTTCATTCTTTCATTCACTTTCTCAGGCTTGAGGACAAACATAGACATGGAGAACAATGCAGAGGTAACAGAGCCAACTGTTTATAGCTGAATGGAATTAGACCACATAAAACTTTTTCTGTTGCTTACTGTGAATTGCTAGTCTCCCACTTGTCTTTACCTGTTTTTACTTTTTTTCCCCTCTACCACCAATTCCCCATCAAAAGGCCTTATTCTTCTTGCCAGGCCATCATTGTAAATAAGAATTGTTTTTTAATTGACCTGACCTGGTTAAATAACAGTACACATGCGTGGGTAAACAGAAGACTAAAAGCCATAATACCACTGTGTTTATAGGTACTTAAAGGTCCCATATCATGTAAAACAGGATTCCCCTTGCCTCTTTGATTATAAAGGAGTTGGATGGTCTATCTAAACATGGTGAAAGTATCAAAAGGCACGGTCGCCAACTAAATCCACACAATCCATATTAGAAAAGCGAGCCTCTAAACGAGCTGCTTGGACTTCCGTAACTTTGTGGCGTCACAAAGGTTCGCTCATTATCACTTTGGCATGAAATAATTGTTACGCCCCAGCCTAGGGGGAACCCTGGTGCGACACGAAGTTATGGTTCCCCTCTTTCCCTGCTGGCAAGAACAACCAGCAAACAAGAAATTTCAGCCCCAAACTTATTTTCAGGTAGAAAGACGTCAGGGGTTTGTACATGGCCAAAACAACAAACCAAAAGGAAACTAAGCACAATTATCCTACACTTACCTATCTGAAAATAAAACCCCAAAAATTACAGGAGACTTACCTAAACTCCTAACCAAGGAAAAAAACAGATGAAAACAGGCTTTCAAACAAAAGGCCACCCACCCCTACAACTCCCAGGCCTGTTACAAGCTATAAAAGCATCAATCAGAACAAAGTTACAGAATGAATTATGGTGCTGGCCAGTGGTGGACTCTGTTTGAGGGGCAGGGGCGAAAAAATAAAAAGGGCACGTACTGCACGACATGGGGCCCCACCAGCGCGTAAAAAGCTATGATGCATCATGTATGATGAAATAGTCTTCATCCTTGATCCTAGATTAACATTATGTTATTAGGTGATCCAGATTAAAAGTATAACCACACCTCTATGATAAAAACACACAGGTAACTATAAACCTTTAAAATGTTTACTTCACAAACACCTCCGAGGTAAAACACAGTAACATGTTAGAAGGTTACTTTACAACTTGAATATAGTCTATTATCGCACAAAAAAATATCATGCCACAAAAATTCATTAAGTAATAGCCCACTGTAAGAGATTATAGGCTATGCCACAAGGTCACTATAAATTCACCGCTGAGTAGGCTATCACAAACACACTGTAAGTGCCAAAAAGAATATAGTGATTTTTCGTTAGGGATCCAAAATGAAATGGTGAATAAAAAGAATATATGAAAATTGCACTCACATAGACTACAGTCTATCACCACTAACCATTATCACCTAAGGGTACATTGAAAAATAAAAAACAGGGACAGTGCAGATGAGATTACATCAAAATGCTAGCTAGTTATTAGCCTAACTTATCGGCCCCTTGCAAAAACACAGAAAAGATTTGTTAGCGGCCATAGAATGTGTTTTGAATGTAAGCAGGGTTTGAGAGGTAAATTCAAAATTTTATCAAAGTATTTGGCAGCACCCCTAGACTGTCGTCACAGCACCCACTATGGGAAAGCCTGCCCTAGGGAGGACACGTTGTAGGGGGGACTGTAGGGGGGACTGTAGGGCACTGCATCTCATTTTCTTCACTGGGATTTTTTTCTCTCCATTGCAAGGGCACTTCATCGTGTTTTCTCACTTGGAAGGGCATCTAAGAGGGCACTTCATGAGTTTTTCATCAGAAAGGCACCTGTAGGGAACCTCAAGTTTATCCCATTGTAAGGGCACCTATATGGCACCACATCACATTTTCTCCACTGGAGGGACATCCAGTAGGAAATTTCCCCACATTCTCACACTGCATCACATTTTATCCTCTGAGGGGCACTTCTCCATTAGAGGAGCACCTAATTGGGCACTTCATGTTTTCTCACCTGTAGGAGTACCCTATACTGCACTGCATCCCATTTTCTCTACTGGAAAGGGCACCCTTTGCAGACCTGCCAACCTTGGGAAAATATTTTGAGTACCACAATAGTGTAACGCTTAGTTCACATGCTTTCGCACCACTTCGCTTTGCACACGGTCATTTCCCCACTCATCGCCATATCATCAAGTTATTCAACATATAAAATCAGCTAAAACAATACAATCATATATTCTTGAGAAGAATTCCTTTAATTTGCAATGGGGGGGTGTTTCTTTTCCTTGAAATTTTGGCTAAGTTATAGCCAGTGGTGGAAAGTAACTAAGTACATTTACTCAAGTACTGTACTTAAGTACAACTTTGAGGTTCTTGTACTTTACTTGAGTATTTCAATTTTATGCTACTTTGTACTTACACTCCACTACATTTTAGAGGGAAATATTGTACTTTTTACTCCATTACATTTATTTCATAGCTAAAGTTACTAGTTACTTTTCAGATCAATATTTTATATTTAAAACATTTGATCGTCTTTATAAAATAACTATAAAATAGCATTGTTATAGATTAGACTACCAAAACATATAGCTAAATTGTTAAGGTTAGCTTCACGTTGACAACTTTAAAATGCTGCTTACATGTATGTCAATAAATCAGTATTAATATTCCAATAATTTATGAAAAATATAACTCTCTAAATGGGGACAGTTTGCATAATGAGTATGTTTACTTTGATACTCTAAGTACATTTAGCTGCCAATAACTTTACTTCAGTAAGATTTTGAATGTAGGACTTTTACTTGTAATGGAGTATCTTTACTACTTTTACGTAAGTAAAAGATCTCAGTACTTCTTCCACCATTGGTTATAGACTACACAGTGCCAACACACACACACACACACACACACACACACACATACACCTTTCTAGGTAACGTTATTTCTGCGCCGTGTGCACTCGCTTTTTTTTCATCCTGCCATGATCTGTTCCTCTCATTACTGTTACGGGTTTGGCTGCAATAATAATTGATGGATGAATACTATGAAAAATCACGTTTAACAATCTGCGACACACGGACAATATAACTTACCGTTACTTTGCCAACTTAAATGCCTGGTGAACAAGCAAGCTAGCTTGAAAATTACGTAACATTAGGCTAACATTATTAACATTAAATATTTTCCCAAGGTTGGCAGGTCTGCGTTAATTAAGTTAACTCAATTCACAATTTCAACTTTCCACATCCCCCCCAGTCCGTTTACCTTTGCAAAGGACTTAAAAGAACTGTCCTCACTTGAGGAACCAGCCAGCCGGAGTGAGGAGGGGGAATGAGAGGGATAAAATCGATGTCGTGTGATAGATTTGCAATCTCTTGAAATGACATTACGCATTTGTCAATCATGAACACTTCCGCTTGATATTTGGGTGAAGGCGGGGGAATGAATCCGGCGCTATGATTGGTCGAACTCTTCTTCTTCTTTTGCTTTTTGGCAGGCTAGACGCTGCTGCCTCTTGCTGTTAGACTTGAGTACTGCACGTGCACAATTGAACTGGCGTCACCAGCTTTTTGCGTAGTTTAGAGTAACAAATCGTACCAGCGTACTTTGATGTCAAAATGCGTATCTGCTACGCAAAATGCGTACAGGTTGGCAGGTCTGCCTTTGGGACACTGTCATGTAGAGGCGGCATAGAGGACACTTCATAATGGCACCCTTTTCCATTGGAAGGGCACCCATAGGGAATGTCAAGTTTAGACCATTGTAAGGGCACCTTATAGGGCACCTTATAGGGCACTGCATCACGTTTTCTCCACTAGAAGGGCACTCATTAAGACACGTTATTGAATTGTCTTGCTCTAGAGGGCACATCATCATAATTTATTGCATGAAGGGGCACCCTAGAGGGCACTCAATCATTTTTTTTCCCATGTGAAGGGCAGCCAATAGGGCACTTCCTCTCATTTTCGCCACTCTAGAGGGCACTTTAGCAACGCTTTTTCAACCATGGGGGCACCGGGGGGGTGCCCCCCACCTGAGTCTGCCAGTGGTGCTGGCATGTTGGAAGCTGGCAAAGAAGGGAGACATCTCTGGGCAGGTGGCAGCAGCTTTATACCCGGGGCAGCCATCGGGAACAAATCACCAGCCAGGACACACCTACGCCAATCACGCTCACCAACCAATCACAGCACACCACCTGTTTCTCATCAGACATACCCACATTAACAGAGATGAGAGAGAGGGAGAGGGAGGAACACAAAGCAAAGCAATTATACAGAAATACAACACATATGACCATGGGTCATAACAATAATCTTTCAAAGCAGTTGAGTGGTTGTCATTGTCAGAGTTTCCCTACCTGTAGCTGCCTGTTCTGCTGGTGATGTGGTGTCTCATGTTTCACTCTTGAACCGGTTAGCCAATCAGAACAGAGGGTCGTTAATATTAATGAGCCTTAAAGACACAGCGACAGAAGCAGCCTCTTCTTGGTAAGGCTCAGAGAGATGCTGGAAAATTAACGTGTAAAAATGGATTGAGAGTGTTTGTGGTACATGACACCACACACACAGCTTTGAATGGACCTGAAGACAAAATAAAACACTGAAAAGTGTAGAATATGGACGTTTAAGTGGTGTCGAGGCTATTGCATCACTGCCGAAGCTTAGCCTGAAATAAATAGATTTCAATTGACACATTGGGCCTCATGCAAGAACCACTCGTACGAACAGATTCGTTCTTAAAGTGGATACAGACAACTTTTCAACTTTCCCCCCATTGTCCCCCTCTAGCGTTTCCAAGTGGTATTGTTGTTTGCGCCACTGTCGCAAAGACAACCAGATCGCTTTGCATTAGAGCCTAGCTCCGTGCAACAGAACAAACCATCTGTCTGCTTATCAACTCACACACAACAACACAATATAGTAACTTTCACCACTGCTCATTTTAGAAAGGCCCCTGCAAGAAAACCGGTTCTTTGTTTAGATTATCAAACGGACAATTTGTTCATTGGGACTGTTTCTTGCTTTGGACAGTAGTTTGGACAGTAGCCGGGCTGCTGGTGGTAGCGTTAGCCATGTTGCTAACGTTTCTGGCAACTAGCGGTAGCTATCGTAGCTAGCGTTAGCAACGTTAGCAGCCAGAAATGTTAGCAACATGGCTAATGCTACCACCAGCAGCCTGGCTACTGTCCAAGCTACTCCTGTCCAAAGCAAGAAACTATCCCAATTTGAACTAGGAACCCCGATCTCAGTGCTATGATAGAGGGTAGTGTTTCCACTGTCACTTCGGTTGTTCCACCGTCCGCCATTTCCACTACTGGGGATAGCTACCTTTTTTTTTTTTACTGGGGATAGCTACCGGACCTCTTTTGGTTGCGCAATGGATGACACACTTCCTTTGTGCCGTAAGTCGAGCCTTCATTCTCCCGGGAGATCGTACCCGGTGGCAGACAGAACTGCATAGTGTAAGCGAGGTTTATAGGGAACCAATCTAAATGCCGATGGTGTCATTATTCTATAGCCATTACACTGTGCAATCAACATTTACTTCATAATGATAAGTTAAAGCAAAAAAGTTGTCTATAGGGTCTTTAAATCACTTGTACGAGCGATTTAAGAGAACTTGCTGCATTCAGCAATTTTCTCGTATTTAGGATTTTCTCTTGGGTACGAACAACATTTACAATGATCCAGATAAAATCTCTTAAATACCTATGCGGGTTACATAGTAGCCTATGAGTGTGCTCAATAAAAAGAGAAAACAAAAAACACTAATAATTGCCAGGTTATTTGACAGACACTCAGGTGCGACAAAGGCAAGGTTAGATTGTGTTGGGGAAAATACATTATAGAGGGAGATAAATCTGATTTCTAGGCTATTTTACTCCAGTTGATACCGTTAAAGGAATAGTTCGCCCAAAAATGTAAATTCGGTCATTATCTACTCATTCTCATGCCAGTACAAACTCGGGTCAGTGTTTTTTCTTCATACAACTTACCTGGAGTTCTCCAGGCTCGCTTTACTTCCGCATTACCAAACCTCACGAGATGGAGGTCGCGCACGATCGCACACACAAACCTTGCGCAGCCACGGTGGCCTTGCGAGGTTTGGTAATGCGGAAGTAAATGCAATGGCGATCGACTCGGATTTTCATGAAATAATGGATACAATTTTTTTTTTTTCGACTCATAGAGCGATCGTCAGGCGTCAGAAGACTTTGATTATACTACACAAGCTTTATGGAGTAATTTTATGGACATTTATTGCCCTTTTTGAAGCAGAATGTCCTGCTCCTCATTCACTCCCCATTCACTGGAAGAAGCTCCTCCAGCAGCGAACATCCTCCGCTGAACTGCCATATCGGCAATTATGGCAGGTATCTAACCTAACCTTATATGGCATTATTGGGGCGTCAATTATGGAAATTCACAATTCCCATGAACGCGCGTTCATTTAGAACAGGTGGAATTCATCATGTTTACGGAGGTCATTTACGACTGTTTTCTGAAGATACGAGCGTTTGGTGAATCTGACGTGGCACACTCGTACGAGTCCACCTCATGAAAAAAGTACAAGAAATGTTTAAATTGGAGTTGGCACGTTGAGATTTCATTTTATTTTTGTCCTAAATAATGCAACCACAATAAGGAAATGAAATTGCAAATGTGAACATTCGATTTCATTTTGGCAGTAAAAATGCATTTTCCAACAAGTAAATGAAAATTAAAATTGGATTGTTTCATTTTAATTTTAATTTTGTCATACATTATGCGCACATACAGTGTATGGGAAATGAAATTGCAATTTGATTTAATAATTTCAGTTGAATAATTTCACATCTGGACTTCCACACAGCCGTACCAGTAAAGAATGTCCTCTCACGCCATTTACACATGTTGTACAAACACATTTTATTTTACTACATTTCATTTCATTTTATTTTATACTAGTCTGGATATCAGGCAACAGTCATGTTATGTTTCCACAGACTGCAGATCCAGACAGTATCTATCAAACCCTCAGCCCAGCCACTAAGGATCAGGACCAAGTCTACAGCACCCACCGAGAGGCTTTAACCTGACACAAGACACAACACACACACACACACACACATACAGATGTATGTAAACAGATATAAGCACGTAAGATATATGCATACACATACAATATGCATACTTGTTTTACAATGGGCGTGTGTGTGGGAATGAGGGTGTGTGATGTGATGTTATATAAAAAGGAAGCAAATTCAATCGGAATTCATTATTTACTTGTGAGAAATGACACTCTTTGTTTATTCCACAAAACTCCTATGCTGTTTCTTAAGTCCATAGTCCAAACGTTGCTTGTAAGTGAAAAGCTACTGAGTGTTCACTGCTACTGTTTCCATAAATGTCATACTGGACCTCCAAAATGTCAACTTTTTAGGTATTCATAAAAGCTTGTCTTTTTATGTTTTGCCGTTGATCTTCCTGTATTTAGACATTTTTAGTTTTCAATATTATTATTAGCAATGTGGTTCGGTCCCCCGGGGTCACAAAACATTTTCTACACATCAGCCATCAGTTGCAGTACAAAACAAACTGATAAACTCAAGATCAAGTTCCTGTTGGTCTCACTTGCATGTGGCCAACCACAGTTCATGTTGAGCTCCTGTGGTTTTGAATACACAGCAACAAGTTCATCCACTTCAGATCACACATGCTGTTGTTAGTGGCCATTTTGTTTCCGTTTTCACTGCAAACCTCCATAGAGCTAGTTCCAAGTAACCGTCCTGTTTGGCCTGATCAACCCTCCTGTCACACACTGCCTTACATTTTAATGTTAGACTTTCATTTCTCCTGTCATGTGCACTTAAAAGCAGATTTAGGGAGAAATAGATTACATGTAATGGGATTATACTGACCTGATTATTTTATCCTGCAAAGTAATAATATTTGTAATCTTGTACACTTACTGACAAAAACATTTAATGATGTTATCAATTTTTTTTTACATACTAGTATAATTTAACATGTGTTGGAATAATGGTTTATGGTTGAAATTAATTTGTAAATTGAATACATTGTTTTTGTTGTTACAGATTGTGAATGCTAAGTAACCTGAAAGCAACCAAAAGAGTTTGGGTTCTCCAGTGGATTATATTATTGATTATATTTGAAGCATCTAATCAGTAAAACACATTTTGAAAGTAAACTAACCAGCTGTTCTTACACAGTAAGTGTGTGGTGTGATTTATTCCCAATTAATAATTCACTCCTGTAGTTTAGACCTGTTGGAAAAAGGATGTACTACTGTATGTATGGAGTCAGAGTTATGATACTAAAAGCAAAGGGTGAGTAAAAAGGTCAGTAAAACTGACAGTTTCTGTGTGTGTGGGTATGTGTGTGTGTGAGATGGAGAGTTAAGAGGAAGAGGGTGGAGCTTTAATGGTAAAAAGGAAGAAGAGACTGCTGTGTGGTTATTGAGTATTAGTAGGTTAGAGTTGAAAAACATACAGACATTTATTCAAAGTGAAAGAGAATCTGGTTGGACTGTACTGAACAATTCTTTAACACTCGATCCTTGATAGTCGTCATTATGAGAAACATCTACATTTACTGTTGTCTTCTTCCTGGTGAGTTACTTCTGTCTGTCTGTGCCTGAACAGAGTTTGTGCATAAATGCTGTCATTGCCAAATAATGTGCTGTATGTATTTTATTGAAGAGTTTTATTCTAAAACGAGTCACCCACCATTTGCGTGACATCTCTTAAAAAATAAAAGAAATTATCGTACCTTTCAAAGGATTTCAAAGTAACTTCAGTCTTCAGTTGATCAAATGATCGTCTATATTGTAGAGATGTTGAATGATGAACTCCAGGTAATAATTTTAAACTGTTTCCTTGATTCCCTCTTGTAGCTCTGAGTATTGTGGAGATGAACCCTGTCAACGTAATGGGCCATGTTGGAGAAAATGTGTCATTCAGATGTTCAAACTGGAGCAGGTGGAGAAACAAAAAAGATTATGTAAAGTACCTTTGTCGACATCCATGCAAGAAAGATAAAGACATCATAATCAAAGCAGCACCTGGGTAAACTAAAAGAAAGGACAGAATACACTTACTTAACAAAGAAGAAGGTTTATTTGTGACTTTCATTAAACTCCAAAAGTCAGACGCTAAGAAATACATTTGTGGATTGGAGATGACTGGCCGTGATTCATATATAGAGGTGAATCTTAAAGTTACAGATGGTAAGTTTATGCTCTTCAATAATAATAATTATTTTTCATTTTTCAAGTTAAAGGAATAGTTCACTCAAAAATGAAAATTCAGTAATTAGCTACTCACCCCCATGCCAGTAGAAAATTGGGTAAAGTTTGTTAGTCCATACAACAGTCCCGGAGATCCCCGGAAGAAGTACATTGCAGCTTTCTCCAAAACAGCTGAAGCTGCTGGAGACCTGGGAAAAATTTTTTAAAAGAAAACAGATAAAAACAATTTGGTGTATAAAAAGCAACACAGTGTAGGAAAAGATAAGGATAGGAAAAGAAAAAAGGAAATAAGAATAAAGAAAATAAAAGACAGTTCAAAGGAAATTAAAACTCAAGTAAAAACAAAAAAAGTAAAATCAAGTAAAAAAAGGAAAGGCTCTCCGATAAAAGTATGTTTTAAGAGGGGACTTAAAGGAGATCAATGACTCAGCCGACCTGATTTCCTCGGGCAGATCGTTCCAGAGCCTCGGGGCCCCGACTGCAAACGCTCTGTCCCCATCAGTTTTCAGCCTGGACTCTGGAGCAGACAAAAGACCTCTGCCCGAGGATCTCAAAGTACGTACCGGCGCGTACGGTACTAAGAGGTCAGAGATATAGCAGGGAGAGAGGCCATGAAAAGTAATCAGTAAAATCTTAAAATCTATTCTAAAACATACTGGGAGCCAGTGTAAAGAGTTCTGGTTCTTGGTTCTGGTTTAAAGCCTGGCAGCTGAGTTCTGTACAGTCTGAAGTCGATCAATAGATTTTTGGTTCAGGCAAGTAAAAAGGCTGTTGCAGTAATCCAGGCGTGATGAGATGAAGGCATGTAAAATGGTCTCTGTGTCTGTAAAAGTTAAGATAGATCGTATTTTGGAAATATTTCTAAGATGATTAAAACATGATTGCACAAGCTTTGTGGTGTGCCAAGATTACTTGCAACGGGCTTGATATGATCCAGTAGGGGACCAGCCAAAGGCAGAATTTGTTTTGCCATGTGCTGGGACCCAATGACAAGGATCTCTGTTTTGTTTGAGTTCAGCTGAAGAAAACTTTTTGACATTCAGCTTTTGACATCACAAAGGCAGTCATTAAGTGAACTCAGCATTCCAGGGTCTGTGGATCTAACGGGCAGGTACATCTGTGTATCATCAGCGTAAAAAAGAAAAGACACACCGTGTCTATGAGTAATGTGCCCAAGGGGAAGCATGTATGCAAGCATGCAAGAAAATAAAATTGGTCCCAAAACCGACCCCTGAGGTACACCATACTTAACAGAAGAAAATAAAGAGACATAGTTGTTCACAGAGACACAGAACCTCCTATTCGACAGGTAAGATGAAAACCATTCTTAAGCTGTACCAGATATCCCCACCCACTGCCTTAGTCTATCTAACAGGAGGCTGTGATCGATCGTATCAAAGGCTGTGCTAAGGTCCAGGAGTACAAGGACAGAGCACATGCCATCATCATCAATAGGTAAGGCCTCAATCAGTGAACACCCATATTCATGTTTGATGTCATAATAATAATGAAAAATGCCATAAAATGTGCCATTTTTAACTATAAACGCTGCATGTATTACACTGTGCAGAATACAGAATAGAGAACAGAGACTAAAGTGGACATCAAACATTAATATGGGTGCTCACTTATTGAATTTGACGATTAAATACAAAGTAATGGGTTTAAAATAGTATTTCTACCTATTTTCAAATCTTGCGCTTTTATTTTGAAGGCTAAATGGCCAAACCGGAAGTCTTATGTCTGCTAATTCGAGCTTTACCTATTTACCTATGGAGGCCGGGGTGCACGCACACATGACGTATTTTGAAATAACAGCTAGAGTGGCGATTTCAGCTAAATAATGGTGTAAATGTCGGTCTTTTCAAGTCACTTTGGGTGACTGTTGGCTTCAAGAGACTTGGATTATGCTGTGAGAGCTGCATGGAGCCATTTTATGGTTATTTTCTGTTATTTTTTGAAGTCTGAAGACAGGTCTCCAACAACTTCAGTTGTTTTGGAGAAAGCTTGTACTTCTTCCGGGGATCTCCGGGACTGTTGTATGGACTAACAAACTTTACCCGATTTTCTACTGGCATGGGGGTGAGTAGCTAATGACTGAATTTTCATTTTTGGGTGAACTATTCCTTTAAGCTATACAACTAACTTATTTTTCATGCCACCAAATCACCTTTCCTTCAATAGGTGATTATTGATCTGCCCAAATAATTGATTGATTGGTAAATATAATATCTATTGTTTTCACCCATGCTTCCAGGTCCCAAGACAACTCCTAAATCAGTCATCCTTGGATCTACTCTCCCACCTGCATTTCTGACCAGTTCCACTATGTCTCTGTTTGTATCAGAAAATATTAGTGATGTGTTTACATTGTACTCCAACCTTTCTACAACAAGCCCTATCAGCAACACAAGGAGCTGGTATGGAGTGTGTTCATGTGAATTCTATATTTATTTGAATGTGTGGTGCATATACGGCAAACAAACACCACCTAAAACTGGATACCCGTACAGAGGATAACTTAAAGGATAAGGCCGATGTTTTTTAATGCATTGCTTACCGTCAACAAATCCTGTGAAAATAACAAAATCAGCAATGATTTTGTTTTGCCAGCAAATCACGTCCATGTAGCCGGTGCCCAATGCAGCCATGTCCCAGCAGCCATAGAACTCCATTGTATTAAAAAACGATTAGTCAAAGAGCCATGCTGCTGCTCTGGGCAGCATATTTCATCATCGCGATGCACCGGGCCGGCTGACTTTTTCCTCAAACAACTTAATAAGCCAGCTGTAAACACTTTGCGATCTCAGGAAAGTAGTTCCGTAGCACCGAAAATAGTCCCCGGCGTAATGAAGAATTTGTTCCCATTTGAATTTGATTTGGTAATAACTACAACAGTCTGACTTTTCGTTGTAACAGTTAGTGATTTTTAAAATTGAAACTATGTCCTTGTGAGCTGTATTTAAAGGTTTTTATCTTACAATTGGAGCCAATGACTTCCGGGTTGAAGGCTAAAAAGGGAACATGGGAAGTCAGAAAGTAACGGGAGTAGAGTAAACGCATTGTTGATTTTGTTATTTTCATAGGATTTGTTGACGGTAAGAAATGTATTAAAAAACACTGGCCTTATCCTTTAAACTTTTCCAATGCAATATTGATATTGAAATTCCCTTCGCTTCACTGTATCCTCAAGTTTCAGGTCATTCAGAGAGTAATGGTATTCACTGACTTACTGCAAGGCCAAGTTTTAAATGATAACAATAGACATCATGGGGTGCAGAGAATGTGAAGAGGAAACTGTGGTCAGAAGTGTGATAAACTGACATCTATTTATGAATACTTTACAGGGTTAGGGTTATGCTTGTTCATGACTTGCCTCCATTAGTTTTTCTTTCGTCCTTTCTTTCTCTCTTTGGTCAGGAGGTGTACCATATTTCGTTGTGGGTTTAATTGTCATGGTAACCATATTAGTGATGGCCCTGCTGATGCTTTACAGGAGGATTAAAAGAAAACCATCAAGTAAGACACACACACACATACACACACACACACACACACACACACACACACAAGGAAGCAAAATGAAATTAATCTCATCAGTAAAGCATCAATCAGTCAGATTAACACATGTTGTCCAATATGTTTTCCAGTGGTCGTGTCCAGTGCTGGGAGCCCACATGAAGATGCTGGGGAGGTAAATGTTAACTTTATGATAGCAACATAGCAGTGTTTCTTAAATAATCTTCTGATGGATCTCTCATAGTAATAGCATGTTTTGATGTCTAAAGGTCAAATTATACCTCTGCGTCGAATTGCTGCCGTAGCTATGCAGTAGGTACCTACAGCGGTGCGAGCATTTATAGTTCCTACGTTGGTGATTCTGCGTGTAGACCACTGAAACCCTAGATGACAGTGTTGTGCTTTCTTAACACGGTAGTAATAACAGAAGAAGTAGTTTCCACTCTCTGAGACTCATGTTCTGTGATATTTCTCATCACAAATTCAGTGACATCTGTTAGTCTTTATAAATTGGAGATTCAGAGATGAGCTGTCCTACAAATGAACATATTTGCGAACCTCCTCAGCTAGTTCCTCTTCGATCTGCTCCATGTTGTCTTCACTATCGGCGGACATCAACCGGATACAGGTAGGAGGAAATACGCAGAGGGCCAATCACAATTCACGCGGTATCGCATCGCAGTTGCATTTTTCGAGAGGTGTCTCTGCAGGCTATGTAGCGATGGCCTAGGTTTGACGCAGAAGCATAAATTACCCTTAAGGAGTCCCACAGCGAGACTGGATTTCTCAAATTTGCAACGTTTTGAGATCAACATAGTCATGGTCGTACCTTCCCATCAGTTTTTGATCCCCAATGGACCTCTACAGACATCTCTGGGCCTTCCTTTGTTCAGGTATTGTGCTTCAGGAGATTTTGACATGGGATAAATGCAAGCGTTCTTCTTTAACACAGATTATAAAATGCATCTCTGCTTATGGACTATAGGGGTTGGGATGGCAAGGTGGCCTATTGCTTAAAGAGCTTGTCCTTCAACCAGAGGACCAGGGTTTAAGACCCATGTCAGCAAGCATCCACCCTGCTGAAGTGTCTTTGAGCAAGACACTGAGTCCCTACCATCTCCAGACCCTGTTCTCTGACCTCCATAGGTTAAAACAATAGGCTACTTTTCTACGGTATCATCCCCCGCGTTAAATCTGAATTGCCTAGGCCTACTGAGTGTAACCTTGCTTGAAATACTTTTTTTTCCCCCTTAGGTAGTGTGAGCATCAAGCACTTCTCTTTACAGCTCTAGCTTTCTTTTCTTACAGTACTTCTTTCTTTCTCACTGTAAAGAACACCTTTACAATGCTGAGCACACACAGTAGATCAAGGTTTTAGCACTTAGCATCCAGCGCCGAACGCTTAGAATATTTGAAGTCTTTGAAAATGGATTTTGGTTATATGGCAACAGCAGAAGTCAACAATACTGTTTTTGCACTGCTTGCTCAGAAAGACGTGGACACAGTTCTTTCAGCTCGGCACACACAACGCAACTTTAAGCTGATTTAGCCAGGAGTTCTGACAAAATCAATATGATTGATATGAGTATATATAGTGTGTAGTCCTATTTGTGCTGTGTGTGATGTTCAACGACATGATTTATAATCTGAGCTAACAAAAGTCAATGAGTTGAGTTCTCTTCGGCTGTCATCAGCACCACACAGGCCTATTAATTGAACCATGTTTCCATTGGACTGCAGAACAGGAAGATGAGGCTAAACTCATTGAAATGTCAACTCTTATGGAAGTGCCTATTTGATGTGTCATCCAATTTGTACCACGATACAGTGGCAGTTTAATGTTGCAGAGCTGTTGTTGCTGCTCCGTTGTCGTCCATTTTAGCACATTCAACTGAAAAACAAAGTCCTTTTCTGTGTTTGTTTTGGCGAGATGTGCCTTGTGCCTTATCGTTTAGTGTGAAACCCAGTGTCAGACAGACAGGAAACTACAGGAAATAAGGTTGCTTGATGTGAGCGGTAGCTACAGAGTTTTAGACAGTTGTGTAGATTGCGCTCAGCTCATGTATCTAAAACAAACATTGAGCCTTAGACAGACAGCAAATACTGTCTATGAATACCTTCCCCATAAACCGTTTTAGTGTTCACATCCAAGGTCAACTTCTTAGCAGTAACTGAGTTTCAATATGTGGCTTCCTCATGGTGACTCCTGTAGTTGTTGGTACATGTAGCCTGGTTCCCTAAAGGAGGCTGAATCCAAAAATAGTTTTGCTTAGCACAGTATTTCATTCAACTTATTCCTCCTATTTTCAAGGCTAATACTGAATATGAAGAAATCAGAGGTGAAGGCCAGCGAACTGAGAGGCCACCTGTGACCGTCTCTGCTGTCTACCCCTCTGTCACCAACACTGAAGTTGACCCAACCATCGATCTCTACGCTAATGTTTCCTTCCACCAAGACGCTGAATTCTACTCAGCGGTGCAGCTACTTAAAGATCCAAAGGAAGATTCTGCGAATTCAACTTCCAGCGCCAAGGTTCCAGTCAAGCCAATGGGGCACTGTGCAGGAAGCAGAGCCACAGATCCCCAAAGTGACTTGGTGTACTCTGTTGCTCAGTTCCCCAAAGGGCAGACTGAACTTGCTGGACATTCTGAACCAAATCGACTCCAAAACAACCAAAATTACTCTCTCTATTCTCTTGCTCAGTTACCAAAGTCAATCTGAAAGTGCCCACCATGGTAGAAATAGACTGGATAAAAAAGGAACCTCATTGAAATTCATGTTGATTGTCTTGGGTGGAGGGAGGGGGTTTGCAGTTAAAAGTAGTTTTGGTTCCGCAGCAGTTTGGACAGCCTGTCCCAAAACTAGAAGGTGCCAGGTTTGAGCCTCACAACAGTCATATGTCAAAGTGTACTTTGGCAAGACCTCAACCTACTCACTCATTGTCAGTCACTTGGTATGAGAGCATCAGCTAAATTAAAAATAAAAAAAGGTGTCTATACTACATACTAATTCAGGTCCAGGTACAACATCCTGATCACTCCATCTGGCTCTCATTGTCTGCTTTGTCTCTTGACTCTATTGCTGTCTGAATTTGGCATTACTATAGAAATAGTACTGACAGACGAAAGAGCACACAAAGACTCACCCTCACCAAATTACATTTTGGGGATTGCTTAATTACCCAGAGGTCCACAGTTAAAAATATTGGCGTTACTTTCAACTCAGCTCTCTCATTTGATTCTCACATTAAGGATATCACAAAGATATCATTCTTCCACCTTCGCAACATCTCAAAAATGTGTTCCCTGCTAAATACGGCAGATGCTGAAACCCTAATACATGTTTTTGTTTCATCAAGACTTGATTACTGCAATGTCTTATTCTCTGGCCTACCTAACTGCAGTATTAAAAATCTACAACTTGTACAAATGCTGCCGCCAGAATTATGACCACATTACTCCCAACCTGACCTCCCTTCACTGCTTCTGTGAACATTTTTACATGGGCTTGCACCAGGTATTTATCTGACCTCATCATCCCTTATATTCCCCCTTGTGCCCTCCGATCGCAGGACGCTGGTTACCCTACTGTTCCTAGAATCAAGACAAAATCAGCAGGCAGTACAGCGTTCTCCTACCAAGCTCCCTATCTCTGAAACCAGCTGCCTCTTACAGTCAGGGAAGCTAATTCTGTTGAAATCTTCAAATCCAGACTCAAAACTTATTCTGACAATCGTACGACTTACCATAGCACCGTTAGCTTGGGATCGACACAGTCTATTCTTTTACCTTAGCTTAGACAGTATTTATATAGGAAGTTGCTGTTGGGAACATAGCACACTCAGCTGTCCCAGGGGGGATCCTTCCTTGCCTCTGTCCACCTAAGGTTTCTTCCACTTTTTTTCCTACCAAGGTTTTTCCTTGTGTGCAGTCGAGGGTCTAAGGCTGGTGGTGCCGGGAAGGTTAGGCTATGTAGAATAGTTAGACCGTTTGTCTTGCTAAAATCTGCTCTTGTGTTTTTCGCTATGCTTGTCCGATATCATTTTTTCATCACTGATTTTTGATCAATCAGATCTAATTCTCTGTAAAGTTCTCTGAGATGCTTGTGATAAAGGGCTATATAAATAAACAAACCTGAACTTGAACACAAGCACAATCTGACTTTTTATACCTCAATAGCAAACAATGCCTACCAGCATACCTCTCTCTCACTTTGTATTTCTGTTTCATATCTCTCTCTCCCACTCTCTGTCGTGTATGTACATGTAACAGAGTTGTTATTACATGTATAATTACACTAAACCTGTTATTTTAATTTGTATACCTGACAGTTTTCTTCTACCTCCACTTCTGCTGTCATATAGGCTACAGTATGTACAGTAAGAGCCCCACCTCCTGCACCCCTCCTTCTCCTAGCCCCCATAAACTTCCTGTCCCCCCTTCACCTCTCCCCTTTTGCTGTGTTCCCCTATGGGAGAGGTGGGTGTCATTTTTCCTCCTGTATTATCACAATCCATCATATAGTTTCTTATGATTCATATTTCTATTTTTGTTATCTATACTGTCATAAAGTCTGGATGCACCTGTTAGTTTATAGATTGTCATTTATTGGCCCTTATATAAAGTTATATTTAACAACAAAATCTGCTAGCTAAAAACTGTATGAGTTAAACATTAAACATTAAACATTAAACATTAAACATTAAACGTTAAACATTCCCCCTTTTTTCTTCATTAATTTAATTTGTGTTTTATTTCATGTCAGGTATGTTTACTGTGTTTTATTTTATATATTTTTTTTTAAGTTTTGCAGTACCGCTGTATGTTTGAGTAGCGTCATACCGTAGTTTAAGCCACAATCCTGTGGTGACGTTAGCTTCGCCCTTTTGCTTTGTTCCCCTATGGGAGAGGAGCTGGAGTGACATATTCACTTGGAGGATTTGTTTAGTTTTATTTAATGTCAGGTCAGAATAAACGGACGTCAGGTCCAAAGACATCCTGGTTTTGGGTCCTTCCTTCACCTTCCACACAACGCAGAATTTCAGTTACATACACACACACACACACACACACACACACACACACACACACACACACACAATTCCCTTTATAGGCAATGTATTTCCCCTGACATCAAATAATTACAATAATCTTACTTGTAGGCAAGGCAAGGCAAGTTTATTTATATAGTACATTTCATACAAATTGGCAATTCAAAGTCCTGTACATAAATAAAAGAAAAATAAAGACATGAAAAACATAAAAAGTTAAAGTGCACTAAAATAGTGCACTTTCAATGCAAAGACAATGCAAAAAGATTATATATATATATAAATGTATATATACATTTATATATACACACACACACACATATATATATGTGTATATATATATAATAAATATTCAGTGCAGATTAGCATTGCACTAAATCTCTTAAAAACAAATGTCACTGTTGACAGTGGCCCAGATTATTTGATTGATGTGGTTTCTTTTTTCTCTTCAATATTCAGTTCTCTGTCAGTAGACTTTAGATCATAAACTCTCTGATGGAAACTATAGTATATATCATGCGATTTAAGCTCGAAATCTTGCTTCAAATCACTAATATGTTTGAGTCTTTGAAATTGTCTGAATGGTACATTTTCAATCAAATCTGTTGATTTCCTAAATACAGAAGTATGGAGGTCACCATTAGGATCTTTATTGATTTCCAAATTGAGGAAAGATGATGAATATTCTAAATTGAGTTTCAAATTGGAGTTTGTACCATTGACATATGTATGCAAATTAAGTTTTCAGTGCCAGACCAAATCAAAATTACATCATCGATACATGTATCTACCCATGAAATCCTGTCCATGAAGGGGTTGACAGTGGAGGTATTTGAAGGTATGTACAGAGTATTTGAAGAACACCAGCAGTATGTAAGGTTTTGCAATATCAAAATTTAACAAAATGGACTTACTTCTTTCTTTCTTTAATGTTTCCATCACCCAGGTCCCAGAGCAACCTCTGAAACTCTGTCAGTACCGACTATCTCTATTGTCTCCCTAATGGTTTCAGAATTAGGATCATAACCCTGAAAGAGATATAAGACACCACCAACTGTCTCCATCCCCTCCCTGACATCAACAATGTTCCACAGTACAACAGAGTTATAATACCCTTGTTGGTCTCTTAACTGTGTTTGTAGATACTTCAGTGATGTAGAGGCTATTGCATCACCATCATACCACATAATCCCAGTAAAGAATGACCTATATACTAGTCTGGATATCAGGCAACAGTCATGTTATGTTTCCACAGACTGCAGGTCCAGACAGCATCTATCAAACCCTCAGCCCAGCCACTAAGGATCAGGACCAAGTCTACAGCACTGTCACACCCTCTGAGAGAGTATGCCATGTATGTGTTTATCATTTAGCTACACAGAATTACTGTACTATCCATTTCCAAGCTGTGTTCTCTCTCTATTCTCCTACTTTGGATAATATTCTTATTTTCTCAGGATGCAGTTCCAGAGTCCATCTATCAAAGTCTGAACCAAACCACCATGGAGGAGACCTACAGCACTGTCACACCTAGCAAGAGGCTTTAACCTGACATGAGAGACCACACACACACACACACACACACACAGATGTGTGTGAACAGATACAAGCACTGCCTCATATATATGGATGCATGCACATAAACATACAAGTATGCATACTTGTTTTACAATGGACGTGTGTGGGAATGAGGGTGTGTGATGTGATGTTCTATAAAAAGGAAGCAAATTCATTCTAAATTAATTTGCTAGTAAGAAATTACACTCTTTGTTTATTCCACAAACTCATCCAAAAGTTGCTTGTAATTGAAAAGCTATTGAGTTTTCACTGCTACTGTTTGATATTTTTCTAGAATGAATATCATGGGTTTCCAAAATGTTTAGGTATTCATAAAAGCTTGTTTTTTATGTTTTGCCGTTGATCTTCCTGTACTGAAATTTTCAACAACATTATTAGCGATGTGTTTAGGTCTCCCAGGGTCACAAAACATTTTCTACACATCAGCCATCAGTTGCAGTACAAGACAAACTGATAAACTCAAGATCAAGTTCCTGTTGGTCTCACTTGCATGTGGCCAACCACAGTTCATGTTGAGCTCCTCTGGTTTTGAATACACAGCAACAAGTTCATCCACTTCAGATCACACATGCTGTTGTTAGTGGCCATTTTGTTTCCTTTTTCACTGCAAACCTCCATAGAGCTAGTTCCAAGTAACCGTCCTGTTTGGCCTGATCAACCCTCCTGTCACACACTGCCTTACATTTTAATGTTAGACTTTCATTTCTCCAGTCATGTGCACTTAAAAGCAGATTTGGGGAGAAATAGATTACATGTAATGGGATTATACTAACCTGAGAACCAGCTGTTCTTATACAGTAAGTGTACGGTGTGATTTATTCCCAATTCATAATTCACTCCTGTAGTTTAGACCTGTTGTGATGCACTATGTATGAATCAGAGTTATGATACTATATACTGTATATATTCCAAAATGAATCATCCACCATTTGAATAGAATGACACCTTTTCAAATTTAAAAGAAGTTATAGAACCTTTTAAAGGATTTCAGATAACTTCAGTTGACCAAATGATCATCTATATTGTAGAGATGATGAATGATGAACTCCAGGTAATATTGTTAAACTGTTTCCTTGATTCCCTCTTGTAGCTCTGAGTATTGTGGAGATGAAACCTCTCAACATAGTGGGCCATGTTGGAGAAACTGTGGAATTCAGATGCTCAAACTGGGACGTTTGGACAAGTGAAAGAAATAATGTAAAGTCATAATCAAAGCAGCACCTGGGGAAACTAAAAGAATACGCTTAATTAACAAAAGAGAAGGTTTATTTGTGACTTTCTTTAAACTCCAAAAGTCAGACTCTAAGAAATACATTTGTGGATTGCAGAGGACTGGCTATGATTCATATATAGAAGTGAATCTTAAAGTTACAGATGGTAAGTGTATGCTCTTCAGTAACAAACTCATGTTGTTTCATTTTGAATTTATTCAAAACAAATATTTTTCATGATATCAAATCACCATTCCTTCAATGGGTGATTATGGATCTGCCCAAATAATTGATTGATTAGTAAATATAATATCTATTGTTTTCACCCATGCTTCCAGATCCTAAGACAACTCCTAAATCAGTCATCCTTGGATCTACTCTCCCACTTGCATTTCTGACCAGTTCCACCATGTCTCTGTTTGTATCAGAAAATATTACTGATGTGTTTACATCGTACCCCAACCTTTCTACAACAAGCTCTGAACTATCAGCAACACAAGGAGCTGGTATGGAGTCGCTCATCTGAATTCTGTATTTATTTGAATGTGTGGTGCACATACAGCAAACGAACGCCCCCTAAAACCTGATACCTGAACAGAGCATAACTTCACTTGTATCCTCAAGTTTCAGGTCATTCAGAGAGTAATGGTATTCACTGACTTACTGCAAGGCCAAGTTTTAAATTATAACAGTAGACATCATGGGGTGCAGAGAATGTGAAGAGGAAACTGTGGTCAGAAGTGTGATGAACTGACAACTATTTATGAAACTTACAGTGTACTGATGATCCTTATTTTTACAGGGTTAGGGTTATGCTTGTCCATGACTTGCCTCCATTCGTTTTTCTTTCTTCCTTCCTCTCTTTCTTTCTTTCTTTGGTCAGGAGGTGTACCATATTTGGTTGTGGGTTTAATTGTCATGGTAACCTTGTTATTGATGGCCGTGCTGATGCTTTACAGGAGGATTACCAGAAAACCATCAAGTAAGACACACACACACACACACACACACACACACAAACACACACACACAAGGAAGCAAAATGAAATGAATCTCATCAGTAAAGCATCAGTCGGTCATTAACACATGTTTTCCAATATGTTTTCCAGTGGTCGTGTCCAGTGCTGGGAGCCCACATGAAGATGCTGGGGAGGTAAATGTTAACTTTATGATAGCAACATAGCAGTGTTTCTTAAATAATCTTCTGATGGATCTCTCATAGTAATAGCATGTTTTGATGTCTAAAGGTCAAATTATACCTCTGTGTCGAACTGCTGCTGTAGCTATGCAGTAGGTACCTACAACGGTGCGAGCATTTATAGTTCCTACGTTGGTGATTCTGCGTGTAGATCTATCAAAGTCTGAACCAAGCCACCATGGAGGAGACCTACAGCACTGTCTTTCAGATTTTCCCACAGCCTCGGGGTATTCTCGAATGCCCTATTGCATCATCGCCACGCAGGGTCTGTTAGCTGAACGCAATCGCTATCTCAGCGCGCGGTTTAGCTAGCGTAGTGAAAATGGCAGCAAATGGAGAAAAGTCTGACATCGTGGAATTATTATCATCGCCTTTCTGCAGGCGAACCTTTAGTGAAAAGCTAGAGATAAGAAAGAAAAAAGGATGTCCAACACCCGAAAATCTGGATGCTATGGCATTTTAGCAACTGGGGACGATAAGGAAAAGGAACTCCTTTTGGATTTGAAAGCAAAGAATCAACTTTATGACCGGGTCACTGAACAATTTATCCAAAAGGACAGGAGGATGGATTTGGTCTTAAAGTGAACGGCACTGGTGAGTTAAACATATTTTTTTAACTGCTGGTTTTATGACATTGTTGCATCAAACATTTAACTGATGTGTATGCTTATGGACAGACGGCTCAAATTGGTTGAATTTTGTTATGGCTTTGTTATGTTACAAAATATTTTTTACACATCAGCCATCAGCTGCAGTACAAAACAAACTGCTATACTCAAGAAGAAGTTCCTGTTGGTCTCACTTGCATGTGGCCACAGTTCATGTTGAGCTCCTGTGGTTTTGAATACACAGCAACAAGTTCATCCACTTCAGATCACACATGCTGTTGTTAGTGGCCATTTTGTTTCCTTTTTCACTGCAAACCTCCATAGAGCTAGTTCCAAGTAACATTAACGCAGTAACAATACAGTACAGAGTTTGGATGTTCCAGTGGATTATGTTATTGATTATATTACCATGTGAAGTCAATGAGATACAATACAGTGAAAGTGACCTCCCCAGCTGTTCTTATACAATAAGAGTATGGTGTTATTTATTCACAATTCATAATTCACTCCTGTAGTTTAGACCTGTTGGTAACAGGATGCACTTTGTATGAAGTCAGAGTTATGATACTAAAGCAAAGGGTGAGTAAAGAGGTCAGTAAAACTGACAGTGTGTGTGTGTGTGTGTGTGTGTGTGTGTGTGTGTGTGTGTGTGTGTGTGTGTGTGTGTGTGTGAGAGTGAGAGAGAGAGAGAGAGAGAGAGAGAGAGAGGTTGAGATGAAGAGGGTGGAGCTTTAATGGTAAAAAAGGAAGAAGGGACTGTTGTCTGGTTATTGAGATATAGTTATTAGGTTAGAGTTGGAAAAACATACAGACCTTCATTCAAAGTGAAAGAGTCTCTGGTTGGACTGTACTGGACAATTCCTTAACACTCGATCCTTGATAGTCGTCATTATGAGAAACATCTACATTTACTGTTGTCTTCTTCCTGGTGAGTTACTTCTGTCTGTCTGTGCCTGAACCTAGTTTGTGCATAAACGCTGTCATTGCCAAATAATGTGCTGCATGTTTTTATTCCAAAATGAATCATCCACCATTTGAAAAGAGTGACACCTATTCAAATTTAAAAGAAATTATAGAACCTTTTAAAGGATTTCAGATAACTTCAGTTGACCAAATGATCGTTTATATTGTAGAGATGTTGAATGATGAACTCCAGGTAATAATTTTAAACTGTTTCCTTGATTCCCTCTTGTAGCTCTGAGTATTGTGGAGATGAAACCTGTCAACATAGTGGGCCATGTTGGAGAAAATGTGTCATTCACATGCTCAGACTGGGACGGGTGGACAAGCGGAGTAAAAAATATAAAGTACCTTTGTAATGATCCATGCAATGAAGACAAAGACATCATAATCAAAGCAGAATATGGGAAAACTAAAAGAAAGGACAGAATAGGCTTACTTAACAAAAAAGGTTTATTTGTGACTTTCTTTAAACTCCAAAAGTCAGACTCTAAGAAATACATTTGTGGATTGGAGAGGATTGGCTATGATTCATATATAGAAGTGAATCTTAAAGTTACAGATGGTAAGTTTATGCTCTTCAATAACAAACTGATGTTGTTCATTTTGAAAGTAAAGCCAGTATTTATACCAGCAACTTATTTTTCATGTCACCAAATCACCTTTCCTTCAATAGGTGATTATTGATCTGGCCAAATAATTGATTGACTAGTAACTATAATATCTATTGTTTTCAGCCATCCTTGGGTCGACCATGTCGCCATTGTACCCCAACCTTTCTACAACAAGCTCTGAACTATCAGCAACACAAGGAGCTGGTATGGAGTCGCTCATCTGAATTCTGTATTTATTTGAATGTGTGGTGCAATGGCAACAAAGATGAGACAGAGCAGTGTCAGACTAGTTAGCTTTTTCATGACTTGATGCTTTACAGGAGGATTACCAGGGTTTGATTGTTTGATTGGTCTTCCATTAAATGTTTCGGTCTGCGCATTTTCACTGTCAGCTTCGTTTGTGTGTCTAGATGAAATGGTTACATTCATAAAAAAAAAAATGTGAATATGCTCCAACTTCCCATTGACTTCCATTGAATACATGACAGCTAAATTTTTATTTTTTGAGATATCATGATGAAACTACATACAGGTCATCTACAATATCTACCGAAGATCTCATTTAATTTTCATGAGTATTGGACTCATATTAGGTTAGAGTTTACAGTAGATGTGCACAGTGTTGTTTACATTAAGACATTTACATTTTGCAGATCATTCCTGAAAGAGAGTATGAAGATGCCTGTGGGCAATTTTGGTGAAATCTGGATATGCAGTAAAAAGAAAGCGTACAATATCAATAGGCTGCCAGGTCTATGGGCCCAGCCTCCTAATAAAGCTTTGGTCTCCAACTTTCTGAAAGGATCCATATTCTCTCAATCACTATGTTCCATCCTTTCCTCCTTCCATCCCCACTTCTTTAATTCACTCACTTCCTCACTCACAAAGATTGTCGATGTTTCCCTCTGTTTGAAAATATATATACCATATTATATTATGTCACAGGTTCTGTAGTAGTGATTGTCATAGTGTTTCTTCTTCAGTGGTCACTGTAGTGCTGTGTGTCAGTCTGGTTGGAGTAGTGTTGCTGACGGGGATCATCATGCTGCCCTTCTACAAACCAAGAACCGGATCATCTGGTGAGTGGAACGGACTCTGACCTGTCACTTCTCTTTGTATACAACTCATTTATCAATCAATCAATCAATCAATCAATCAATCAGCCGGTCAACCAATCAATTAATTAAAAACAAGAACATGCAAATGCAACAGTCACTTATTCAGTCACTCATTCTTCCTTTTGTTTTCTCAGGCTTGAGGACAAACACAGACATGAAGAACAATGCAGAGGTAACAGAGCCAACTGTTTATAGCTGAATGGAATTAGACCACATCAAAAAACAAAGTGTTTTTATTCACCTCGCCTGGTTGATCAAACTAGTTTCAACTGGATTTTTATTCTTATGCATGTAAACTTTGGAGGAAACTTTTTCTTCTCCCTTTTCTTTTTTCCATCAAGAGGCTATTGCATCACCATCATACCACATCATCCCAGTAAAGAATGACCTATATACTAGTCTGGATATCAGGCAACAGTCATGTTATGTTTCCACAGACTGCAGGTCCAGACAGCATCTATCAAACCCTCAGCCCAGTCACTAAGGATCAGGACCAAGTCTACAGCACTGTCACACCCTCTGAGAGAGTATGCCATGTATGTGTTTATCATTTAGCTACACAGAATTACTGTACTATCCATTTCCAAGCTGTGTTCTCTCTCTATTCTCCTACTTTGGATAATATTCTTATTTTCTCAGGATGCAGTTCCAGAATCCATCTATCAAAGTCTGAACCAAACCACCATGGAGGAGACCTACAGCACTGTAACACCCAGCAAGAGGCTTTAACCCGACATGAGAGACCACACATACACACACACACACAAAGAGATGTGTGTGAACAGATACAAGCACTGCCTCATATATATGGATGCATGCACATAAACATACAAGTATGCATACTTGTTTTACAATGGACGTGTGTGGGAATGAGGGTGTGTGATGTGATGTTCTTTAAAAAGGAAGCAAATTCATTCTAAATTAATTTGCTAGTAAGAAATTACACTCTTTGTTTATTCCACAAACTCATACAAAAGTTGCTTGTAATTGAAAAGCTATTGAGTTTTCACTGCTACTGTTTGATATTTTTCTAGAATGAATATCATGGGTTTCCAAAATGTTTAGGTATTCATTAAAGCTTGTTTTTTATGTTTTGCCGTTGATCTTCCTGTATTTAGACATTTTCAACAACATTATTAGCGATGTGTTTAGGTCTCCCAGGGTCACAAAACATTTTCTACACATCAGCCATCAGTTGCAGTACAAAACAAACTGATAAACTCAAGATCAAGTTCCTGTTGGTCTCACTTGCATGTGGCCAACCACAGTTCATGTTGAGCTCCTCTGGTTTTGAATACACAGCAACAAGTTCATCCACTTCAGATCACATGCTGTTGTTAGTGGCCATTTTGTTTCCTTTTTCACTGCAAACCTCCATAGAGCTAGTTCCAAGTAACCGTCCTGTTTGGCCTGATCAACCCTCCTGTCACACACTTCCTTACATTTTAATGTTCTACTTTCATTTCTCCAGTCATGTGCACTTAAAAGCAGATTTGGGGAGAAAGAGATTACATGTAATGGAATTATACTGACCTGAGAACCAGCTGTTCTTATACAGTAAGTGTACAGTGTGATTTATTCCCAATTCATAATTCACTCCTGTAGTTTAGACCTGTTGTGATGCACTATGTATGAAGTCAGAGTTATGATACTAAAAGCAAAGGATGTGTAAAGAGGTCAGTAAAACTGACTGTGTGTGTTTGTGTGTGTGTGTGTGTGAGAGAGAGAGAGAGAGATAGAGAGAGAGAGAGAGTTGAGAGGAAGAGGGTGGAGCTTTAATGGTAAAAAAGAAGAAGACTGTTGTCTGGTTATTGAATATTAGACGGTTAGAGATAAAAAACATACAGACCTTCATTCAAAGTGAAAGAGACTCTGGTTGGACTGTACTGGACAATTCCTTAACACTCGATCCTTGATAGTCGTCATTATGAGAAACATCTACATTTACTGTTGTCTTCTTCCTGGTGAGTTACTTCTGTCTGTCTGTGCCTGAACCTAGTTTGTGCATTAACGCTGTCATTGCCAAATAATGTGCTGTATGTATTTATTCCAAAAATGAATCATCCACCATTTGAATAGAATGACAGCTATTCAAAATTAAAAGAAGTTATAGAACCTTTTAAAGGATTTCAGATAACTTCAGTTGACCAAATTATCGTCTATATTGTAGAGATGATGAATGATGAACTCCAGGTAATATTGTTAAACTGTTTCCTTGATTCCCTCTTGTAGCTCTGAGTATTGTGGAGATGAAACCTCTCAACATAGTGGGCCATGTTGGAGAAAATGTGACATTCACATGCTCAAACTGGGACGTTTGGGCAAGCGAAAGAAATAATGTAAAGTACCTTTGTAATGATCCATGCAACGAAGATAAAGACATCATAATCAAAGCAGCACGTGGGGAAACTAAAGGAAAGGACAGAATACACTTAATTAACAAAGAAGAAGGTTTATTTGTGACTTTCTTTCAACTCCGAAAGTCAGACTCTAAGAAATACATTTGTGGATTGGAGAGGACTGGTTATGATTCATATATAGAAGTGAATGTTAAAGTTACAGATGGTAAGTTCATGCTCTTCAATAACAAACTGATGTTGTTTCATTTTTCAAGTTAATCCAGTAATTATACCAGTAACTTATTTTTCATGCTACCAAATCACCTTTCCTTCAATAGGTGATTAATGATCTGCCCAAATAATTGGTTGATTAGTAAATATAATATCTATTGTTTTCACCCATGCTTCCAGGTCCCAAGACAACTCCTAAATCAGTCATCCTTGGATCTACTCTCCCACCTGCATTTCTGACCAGTTCCACCATGTCTCCGTTTGGATCAGAAACTATTACTGATGTGTTTACATTGTACCCCAACCTTTCTACAACAAGCTCTGAACTATCAGCAACACAAGGAGCTGGTATGGAGTCGCTCATCTGAATTCTATATTTATTTGAATGTGTGGTGCAATGGCAACAAAGACGAGGCAGAGCAGTATCAGACTCATATTAAGTGAGAGTTTACAGTAGATGTGCACAGTATTGTTTACATTAAGACATTTACATTTTGCAGATATCAACAAGCCTTATAGTTCGTTTTTGAAAGAGAGTATGAAGATGCCTGTGGGCAATTTTGGTGAAATCTGGATATTCAGTAAAAAGAGAGCGTACAATATCAATAGGCTGCCAGGTCTATGGGCCCAGCCTCCTAATAAAGCTTTGGTCTCCAACTGTCTGAAAGGATCCATATTCTCTCAATCACTATGTTCCATCCTTTCCTCCTTCCATCCCCACTTCTTTAATTCACTCACTTCCTCACTCACAAAGATTGTCGATGTTTCCCTCTGTTTGAAAATATATATACCATATTATATTATGTCACAGGTTCTGTAGTAGTGATTGTCATAGTGTTTCTTCTTCAGTGGTCACTGTAGTGCTGTGTGTCAGTCTGGTTGGAGTAGTGTTGCTGACGGGGATCATCATGCTGCTCTTCTACAAACCAAGAACCGGATCATCTGGTGAGTGGAACGGACTCTGACCTGTCACTTCTCTTTGTATACAACTCATTTATCAATCAATCAATCAATCAATCAATCGATCAGCCGGTCAACCAATCAATTAGTTAAAAACAACAACATACAAATGCAACAGTCACTTATTCAGTCACTCATTCTTCCTTTCGTTTTCTCAGACTTGAGGACAAACACAGACATGGAGAACAATGCAGAGGTAACAGAGCCAACTGTTTATAGCTGAATGGAATTAGACCACATCAAAAAACAAAGTGTTTTTATTCACCTCGCCTGGTTGATCAAACTAGTTTCAACTGGATTTTTATTCTTATGCATGTAAACTTTGGAGGAAACTTTTTCTTCTCCCTTTTCTTTTTTCCATCAAGAGGCTATTGCATCACCATCATACCACATCATCCCAGTAAAGAATGACCTATATACTAGTCTGGATATCAGGCAACAGTCATGTTATGTTTCCACAGACTGCAGGTCCAGACAGCATCTATCAAACCCTCAGCCCAGTCACTAAGGATCAGGACCAAGTCTATAGCACTGTCACACCCTCTGAGAGAGTATGCCATGTATGTGTTTATCATTTAGCTACACAGAATTACTGTACTATCCATTTCCAAGCTGTGTTCTCTCTCTATTCTCCTACTTTGGATAATATTCTTGATTTTCTCAGGATGCAGTTCCAGAATCCATCTATCAAAGTCTGAACCAAACCACCATGGAGGAGACCTACAGCACTGTAACACCCAGCAAGAGGCTTTAACCCGACATGAGAGACCACACATACACACACACACACAAAGAGATGTGTGTGAACAGATACAAGCACTGCCTCATATATATGGATGCATGCACATAAACATACAAGTATGCATACTTGTTTTACAATGGACGTGTGTGGGAATGAGGGTGTGTGATGTGATGTTCTTTAAAAAGGAAGCAAATTCATTCTAAATTAATTTGCTAGTAAGAAATTACACTCTTTGTTTATTCCACAAACTCATACAAAAGTTGCTTGTAATTGAAAAGCTATTGAGTTTTCACTGCTACTGTTTGATATTTTTCTAGAATGAATATCATGGGTTTCCAAAATGTTTAGGTATTCATTAAAGCTTGTTTTTTATGTTTTGCCGTTGATCTTCCTGTATTTAGACATTTTCAACAATATTATTAGCGATGTGTTTAGGTCTCCCAGGGTCACAAAACATTTTCTACACATCAGCCATCAGTTGCAGTACAAAACAAACTGCTAAACTCAAGATCAAGTTCCTGTAGGTCTCACTTGCATGTGGCCAACCACAGTTCATGTTGAGCTCCTGTGGTTTTGAATACACAGCAACAAGTTCATCCACTTCAGATCACACATGCTGTTGTTAGTGGCCATTTTGTTTCCTTTTTCACCTCAAACCTCCATAGAGCTAGTTCCAAGTAACCGTCCTGTTTGGCCTGATCAACCCTCCTGTCACACACTGCCTTACATTTTAATGTTCTACTTTCATTTCTCCAGTCATGTGGACTTAAAGGCAGATTTGGGGAGAAATAGATTACATGTAATGGGATTATACTGGCCTGATTATTTTATCCTACAAAGTAATAGTAATTGTAATATTGTAATCCTTTACACTTACTGACAAAAACATGTAATCAGATTAATTACATTACATTGATTTTATCAATTTTATACATACTAGTATAATTTTACACATGTTGGAATAATGGTTGATGGTTGAGGTTAGTTTGTAAATTGAATACATTGTTTTTACAGATTGTGAAGGCTAAGTAACCTGAAAGCAACCAAAAGAGTGTATTATATTAGTGATTATAATTTGAAGCATCTAATCAGTAAAACACATTTTGAAAGTAAACTAACCAGCTCCGCTCATACAGTAAGTGTACGGTGTGATTTATTCCCAATTAATAATTCACTGTGTAGTTTAGACCAAAGGGGGAGTAAAAAAGGTCAGTAAAACTGACTGTGTCTGTGTGTGTATGTATGTGTGTGTGTGTAAGAGAGAGAGTTTAGAGGAAGAGGGTGGAGCTTTAATGGTAAAAAGGAAGAAGGGACTGTTGTCTGGTTATTGAATATTAGACGGTTAGAGCTGAAAAACATACAGACCTTCATTCAAAGTGAAAGAGTCTCTGGTTGGACTGTACTGGACAATTCCTTAACACTCGATCCTTGATAGTCGTCATTATGAGAAACATCTACATTTACTGTTGTCTTCTTCCTGGTGAGTTACTTCTGTCTGTCTGTGCCTGAACCTAGTTTGTGCATTAACGCTGTCATTGCCAAATAATGTGCTGTATGTATTTTATTGAAGAGTTTTATTCGAGTCATCCACCATTTGAATGACACCTATTCAAAATCAAAAGAAATGATAGTAACTTTAAAAGGATTTCAGGTAACTTCAGTCTTCAGTTGATCAAATGATCATTTATATTGTAGAGATGTTGAATGATGAACTCCAGGTAATAATTTTAAACTGTTTCCTTGATTCCCTCTTGTAGCTCTGAGTATGGTGGAGATGAACCCTCTCAACGTAATGGGCCATGTTGGAGAAAATGTGTCATTCACATGCTCAGACTGGGACTGGTGGCCAAGTGGAGAAAAATATATGAAGTACCTTTGTAATGATCCATGCAGTGAAGACAAAGACATCATAATCAAAGCAGATTATGGGGAAACTAAAAGAAAGGACAGAATACGCTTACTTAACAAAGAAGAAGGTTTATTTGTGACTTTCATTAAACTCCAAAAGTCAGACTCTAAGAAATACATTTGTGGATTGGAGAGGATTTTCCTTGATTCATTTATAGAAGTGAATCTTACAGTTACAGATGGTAAGTTTATGCTCTTCAATAACAAACTGATGTTGTTTCATTTTGAAAGTTAAGCCAGTATTTATACCAGTAACTTATTTTTCATGCTACCAAATCACCTTTCCTTCAATAGGTGATTATTGATCTGCCCAAATAATTGATTGATTGGTAAATATAATATCTATTGTTTTCACCCATCCTTCCAGGTCCCAAGACAACTCCTAAATCAGTCATCCTTGGATCTACTCTCCCACCTGCATTTCTGACCAGTTCCACCATGTCTCCGTTTGGATCAGAAACTATTACTGATGTGTTTACATCGTACTCCAACCTTTCTACAACAAGCCCTGAACTATCAGCAACACAAGGAGCTGGTATGGAGTCGCTCATCTGAATTCTGTTATTATTTGAATGTGTGGTGCATACGGCAAACGAATGCCCCCTAAAACTGGATACCCGTTCAGAGCATAACTTACATTTTTCAATGCAATATTAATATTGATATTACCTTCACTTCACTGTATCCTCAAATTTCAGGTAATTCAGAGAGTATTGGTATTCACTAACTTACTGCAAGGCCAAATTTTAAATTATAACAATAGACATCATGGGGTGCAGAGAATGTGAAGAGGAAACTGTGGTCAGAAGTGTGATGAACTGACAACTATTTATGAACCTTTATGATAGTGATAATCCTTGTCTTTATAGGGTTAGGGTTAGACTTGTTCATGACTTGCCTCCATTCGTTTTTCTTTATTCTTTTCTTTCTTTCTTTCTCTCTTTCTTTCTTTCTTTCTTTCTCTCTTTCTTTCTTTCTTTGGTCAGGTGGTGTACCATATTTTGTTGTGGGTTTAATCGTCATGGTAACCATGATGGCCGTGCTGATGCTTTACAGGAGGATTAAAAGAAAACCATCAAGTAAGACACACACACACACACACACACAAGGAAGCAAAATTAAATGAATCTCATCAGTAAAGCATCAGTCGGTCATTAACACATGTTGTCCAATATGTTTTCCAGTGGTCGTGTCCAGTGCTGGGAGCCCACATGAAGATGCTGGGGAGGTAAATGTTAACTTTATGATAGCAACATAGCAGTGTTTCTTAAATATTCTTCTGATGGATCTCTCATAGTAATAGCATGTTTTGATGTCTAAAGGTCAAATTATACCTCTGCGTCAAATTGCTGCTGTAGCTATGCAGTAGGTACCTACAGCGGTGCGAGTATTTATAGTTCCTACGTTGGTGATTCTGCGTGTAGACCACTGAAACACTAGATGGCAGTGTTGTGCGTTGTTAGCATGGAAGTAATAACAGAAGAAGTAGTAATGTTTACACTCTCTGAAGCTTGTCTTCTGGGCTATTTCTCATCACAAATTATGTGACATCTGGTAGTCTTTATAATTCGGAGATGAGGTGTCGTACAAATGAACATATTTGCGAACCTCCTCAGCTAGTTTCTCTTCGATCTGCTCCATGTTGTCTTCACTATCAGCGGACATCAACCAGATACAGGTAGGAGGAAATACGAAGTGGGCCAATCACAGTTCTGACAGTTACATTTTTGAAGTGCATGTAAGCTACGGCGGCAGCCTCTGCAGGCTACGTAGCAATGAATTTCTCAAATTTGTTAAGTTTTGAGATCATCATACTCATGGTCATACCTTCCCATCAGTTTTTGATCCCCAATGGGAATCTCCAGACACGTCTGCATTCTTCTTTATACAGATTATAAAATGCATCTCTGCTTATGGACTATAGGGGTTGGGGTGGCAAGGTGGCCTATTGCTTGAAGAGCTTGTCCTTCAACCAGAGGACCAGGGTTCAAGCCCCATGTCAGCAAGCATCCTCCCTGCTGAAGTGTCTTTGAGCAAGACACTAAATCCCTACCAGCTCCAGACCCTGTCCCCTTACTTCCACAGGTCAAAACAATAGGCTACTTTTCTACGGTATCATACCTTGCGTTAAATCTGAATTACCTAGGCCTACTGAGGCCTACTTCAGCTCGGCACACACTACGCAACTTTATGCTGATTTAGCTGGGAGTGCCGACAAAATCAAACATGTTTGATATGAGTGTATATAGTGTGTAGTCCTAATTTGTGCTGTGTGTGATGTTCAACAACATGATTTATAATCTGAGCTGGCAAAAGTCAATGAGTCGAGTTCTCTCATCAGCACCACACAGGCCTATTAATTGAACCACATTTCCGTTGGACTGTAGAACAGGAAGATGAGGCTAAACTCATTGAAATGTCAACTCTTATTGAAGTGCCTATTTGATGTGTCATCCAATTTGTACCACGATACAGTGGGAGTTTAATGTTGTAGAGCTGTTGTTGCTGCTCCGTTGTCGTCCATTTTAGCACCGTCAAGTGAAAAAAAAGTCCTTCTCTGTGTTTGTTTTGGCAAGATGTGCCTTGTGCCTTATCGTTTAGTGTGAAACCCAGTGTCAGACAGACAGGAAACTACAGGAAATAAGGTTGCTTAATGTGAGCGGTAGCTACAGAGTTTTTAGACAGTTGTGTAGATTGCGCTCAGCTCATGTATCTAAAACAAACATTGAGCCTTAGACAGACAGCAAATATTGTCTATGAATACCTTCCCCATAAACTGTTTTAGTGTTCACATCCAAGGTCAACTTCTTAGGAGTAATTGAGTTTCAACATGTGGCTTCCTCATGGTGACTCCTGTAGTTGTTGGTACATGTAGCCTGGTTCAAAGGAGGCTGGATCCAAAAATAGTTTTGCTTAGCACAGTATTTCATTCAACTTATTCCTCCTATTTTCAAGGCTAATACTGAATATGAAGAAATCAGAGGTGAAGGCCAGCGAACTGAGAGGCCACCTGTGACCGTCTCTACTGTCTACCCCTCTGTCACCAACACTGAAGTTGACCCAACCATCGATCTCTACGCTAATGTTTCCTTCCACCAAGACGCTGAATTCTACTCAGTGGTGCAGCTACTTAAAGATCCAAAGGAAGATTCTGTGAATTCAACTTCCAGCGCCAAGGTTCCAGTCAAGCCGATGGGGCAATGTGTGGAAAGCAGAGCCACAGATCCCCAAAGTGACTCGGTGTACTCTGTTGCTCAGTTCCCCAAAGGGCAGACTGAACTTGCTGGACATTCTGAACCAAATCGACTCCAAAACAACCAAAATTGCTCTCTCTATTCCCTTGCTCAGTTACCAAAGTCAATCTGAAAGTGTCCACCATGGTAGAAATAGACTGGATAAAAAGGGAACCTCATCTCACCTGATCTTGGGTGGAGGAAGGGGGTTTGCAGTTAAAAGTAGTTTTTTGTTCCGCAGCAGTTTGGACAGCCTGTCCTAAAACTAGAAGGTGCCAGGTTTGAGCCTCAAGACCCCTACCTGCTCGCTCATTGTCAGCCACTTGGTATGAGAGCATCAGCTAAATTAAAAATAAAAAAAGGTGTCTATACTACATACTAATTCAGGTCCAGGTACAACATCCTGATCACTCCATCTGGCTCTCGTTGTCTGCTTTGTCTCTTGACTCTATTGCTGTCTGAATTTGGCATTACTATAGAAATAGTACTGACACACAGACGAAAGAGCACACAAAGACTCACCCTCACCAAATTACATTTTGGGGATTGCTTAATTACCCAGAGGTCCACAGTTAAAAATATTGGCGTTACTTTCAACTCAGCTCTCTCAAAGATAGCATTCTTCCACCTTCGCAACATCTCAAAAATGTGTTCCCTGCTAAATACGGTGGATGCTGAAACCCTAATACACGTTTTTGTTTCATCAAGACTTGATTACTGTAATGTCTTATTCTCTGGCCTACCTAACTGCGGTATTAAAAATCTACAACTTGTACAAATGCTGCCGCCAGAATTATGACCACATTACTCCCATCCTGACCTCCCTTCACTGCTTCTGTGAGCATTTTTACATGGGCTTGCACCAGGTATTTATCCGACCTCATCATCCCTTATATTCCCCCTTGTGCCCTCCGATCGCAGGACGCTGGTTACCCTACTGTTCCTAGAATCAAGACAAAATCAGCAGGCAGTACAGCATTCTCCTACCAAGCTCCCTATCTCTGAAACCAGCTACCTCTTACAGTCAGGGAAGCTAATTGTGTTGAAATCTTCAAAACCAGACTCAAAACTTATTCTGACGATCGTACGACTTACCATAGCACCGTTAGCTTGGGATCGACACAGTCTATTCTTTTACCTTAGCTTAGACAGTATTTATATAGGAAGTTGCTGTTGGGAACATAGCACACTCAGCCGTCCCAGGGGGGATCCTTCCTTGCCTCCGCCCGCCCAAGGTTTCTTCCACTTTTTTTCCTACCAAGGTTTTTCCTTGTGTGCAGTCGAGGGTCTAAGGCTGGTGGTGCCGGGAAGGTTAGGCTATGTAGAATAGTGTTTGTCTTGCTAAAATCTGCTCTTGTCTGTCTTGTGCTTTTCGCTATGCTTGTCCGATATCATTTTTTTCATCACTGATTTTTGATCAATCAGATCTAATTCTCTGTAAAGTTCTCTGAGATGCTTGTGATAAAGGGCTATATAAATAAACAAACCTGAACTTGAACACAAGCACAATCTGACGTTTTATACCTCAATAGCAAACAATGCCTACCAGCATACCTCTCTCTCACTTTGTATTTCTGTTTCATATCTCTCTCTCCCACTCTCTGTCGTGTATGTACATGTAACAGAGTTGTTATTACATGTATAATTACACTAAACCTGTTATTTTAATTTGTATACCTTACAGTTTTCTTCTACCGCCACTTCTGCCGTCATATAGGCTACAGTATGTACAGTAAGAACCCCACCTCCTGCACCCCTCCTTCTCCTAGCCCCCATAAACTTCCTGTCCCCCCTTCACCTCTCCCCTTTTGCTGTGGGCCTCTATGGGAGAGGTGGGTGTCATTTTTCCTCCTGTATTATCACAATACATCTTATAGTTTCTTATCATTCATATTTCTATTTTTGTTATCTATACTGTCATAAAGTCTGGATGCACCTGTTAGTTTATAGATTGTCATTTATTGGCCCTTATATAAAGTTATATTTAACAACGAAATCTGCTAGCTAAAAACTGTATGAGTTAAACATTAAACATTAAACGTTAAACATTACCCCTTTTTTTCTTCATTAATTTTATTTGTGTAGGAGCTGGAGTGACATATTCACTTGTTTTGTTTTATTTCATGTCAGGTATGTTTACTGTGTTTTATTTTATATATATTTTTTTAAGTTTTGCAGTACCGCTGTATGTTTGAGTAGCGTCATACCGTAGTTTAAGCCACAATCCTGTGGTGACGTTAGCTTCGCCCTTTTGCTTTGTTCCCCTATGGGAGAGGAGCTGGAGTGACATATTCACTTGGAGGATTTGTTTAGTTTTATTTCATGTTAGGTCAGAATAAACGGACGTCAGGTCCAAAGACATCCTGGTTTTGGGTCCTTCCTTCACCTTCCACACAACGCAGAATTTCACCGGTTACATACACACACACACACACACACACACACACACACACAATTCCCTTAATAGGCAATCTATTTCCCCTGACATCAAATAATTACAATAATCTTACTTGTATAGCACATTTCATACAAATCGGCAATTCAAAGTCCTGTACATAAATAAAAGAAAAATAAAGACATGAAAAACATAAAAAGTGAAAGTGCACTAAAATCACATTTGAAAAGACAATGCAAAAAGATATATATACACACACACACACACACACACACACACACACATATATATATATATATATATATATATATATATATATATATATATATATGTGTGTATATATAAACATTGAACAAAAAGTTCGGAAATTTGTGTTTGGTAGATTATTTCTCTGTTGTAACAATGCTTCTTGGCAATATATTTTATACCGTTGGAAAGCCTGTTTATTTCCCTTTTAAATGGTGCCTCATTTGTAAGGAACATGCATTTGTGGGATGAGCAGCACAGCTGAGTATGTGGGTTGCGCTCATGTAAAATTTGTCAAATCTTCTCTGCCAATGCCAAACAGCTTATTCTGCTGTTGCTATTGACTCTTGTTTGGTGTTGTTTGGTGGATTGGATGATTTAAGTCTATCAGTAACAAGGAAGAAACAAGAAATATTGGCAATTTTACAATTTATTCATTTAACAAACAGTCAGGAGCCTCAGTAGCGTGTGGAAGAACCATACACAGCCACAACAGCCTGGCACCCCCTCCTCATGCTGGTCACCAGCCTGGTCACACACTGCTGTGGGATGGCATTCCACTCAACCAGGATTTGTCGCAAGTCAGCCAACGCGGTTGTGTCGGTCACTCTAGCACGAACAGCACGCCCAAGCTGATCCCATAAGTGTTCAATTGAGTTGAGGTCAGGACTGTTGGCAGGCCATTCCATTCTCTCTACTCCCAAATTCTGGAGGTAGTCTCTGATAAACCCCGCTCTGTGGGGGCGAGCGTTGTCATCTTGGAGGATGGAGTTCGGTCCCAGACTGTGGAGATATGGGATTGCCACCGGTTGCAGAATCTCATCTCGATATCTCTCTGCATTGAGATTGCCTCCAATGATGACACGCCTTGTTTTTCCAGTGATGGAGATGCCGCCCCACACCATCACACTGCCTCCACCAAAAGGTGTTACTCTATCGGTGCAGCAATCAGCATAGCGTTCTCCCCGTCTTCTCCACACTTTGACCCTACGATCCAACTTCCGTAGGCAGAATCTGGACTCATCGCTGAACATAACGTTCCTCCACATGTTCAGGTTCCAGTGCAGGTGTTGCCGACACTAGCGCAAACGGGCCTTGACTGCAAATCTGTAGAAGACAGCGTACGGTTCCTAAGTGCTGAAAGGGTGAGGAACCGGTCTTCTTGGGGTGTCGTCTTCTTGGGACGCCCACTTCGCGGTCTGTCTCTGACATACCCCGTTTCATGGAACTTGGCCTTCAGTTTGGAGATGGTACTATGGCTCACTCCAAATAATGCCACAACTTGCTTTTGTAGAACACCAGCTTGAAGTTGCCCTATCGCACAGGCCAATCAGGTGCCAATCAGGTACCTGATTGTCAGCACCTGGGGGTACCGGAAGCTCAAAACAAGAGTCAATAGCAACAGCAGAATAAGCTGTTTGGCATTGGCAGAGAAGATTTGGCAAATTTTTCATGAGCGCAACCCACATACTCAGCTGTGCTGCTCATCCCACAAATGCATGTTCCTTACAAATGGGGCACCATTTAAAAGGGAAATAAACAGGCTTTCCAACGGTATAAAATGTATTGCCAAGAAGCATTGTTACAACAGAGAAATAATCTACCAAACAGAAATTTCCGAACTTTTTATTCGATGTTTATATAATAAATATTCAGTGCAGATTAGCATTGCACTAAATCTTAAAAACAAATGTCACTGTTGACAGTGGCCCAGATTATTTGATTGATGTGGCTTCTTTTTTCTCTTCAATATTCAGTTCTCTGTCAGTAGACTTTAGATCATAAACTCTCTGATGGAACCTATAGCACATATCATGTGATTTAAGATCGAAATCTTGCTTCTAATCACTAATATGTTTGAGTCTTTGAAATTGTCCGAATGGTACATTTTCAATCAAATCTGTTGATTTCCTAAATACAGAAGTATGGAGGTCACCATTAGGATCTTTATTGATTTCCAAATTGTGGAAAGATGATGAATATTCTAAATTGAGTTTCAAATTGGAGTTTGTACCATTGACATATGTATGCAAATTAAGTTTTCAGTGCCAGACCAAATCAAAATTACATCATCGATACACTGTATCTACCCAGGAAATCCTGTCCATGAAGGGGTTGACAGTGGAGGTATTTGAAGGTATGTACAGAGTATTTGAAGAATACCAGCAGTATGTAAGGTTTTGCAATATCAAAATTTAACAAAATGGACTTACTTCTTTCTTTCTTTAATGTTTCCATCACCCAGGTCCCAGAGCAACCTCTGAAACTCTGTCAGTACCGACTATCTCTATTGTCTCCCTAATGGTTTCAGAATTAGGATCATAACCCTGAAAGAGATATAAGACACCACCAACTGTCTCCATCCCCTCCCTGACATCAACAATGTTCCACAGTACAACAGAGTTATAATACCCTTGTTGGTCTCTTAACTGTGTTTGTAGATACTTCAGTGATGTAGAGGCTATTGCATCACCATCATACCACATAATCCCAGTAAAGAATGACCTATATACTAGTCTGGATATCAGGCAACAGTCATGTTATGTTTCCACAGACTGCAGGTCCAGACAGCATCTATCAAACCCTCAGCCCAGCCACTAAGGATCAGGACCAAGTCTACAGCACTGTCACACCCTCTGAGAGAGTATGCCATGTATGTGTTTATCATTTAGCTACACAGAATTACTGTACTATACATTTCCAAGCTGTGTTCTCTCTCTATTCTCCTACTTTGGATAATATTCTTATTTTCTCAGGATGCAGTTCCAGAGTCCATCTATCAAAGTCTGAACCAAGCCACCATGGAGGAGACCTACAGCACTGTAACACCCAGCAAGAGGCTTTAACCTGACATGAGAGACCACACACACACACACACACACACAAAGAGATGTGTGTGAACAGATACAAGCACTGCCTCATATATATGGATGCATGCACATAAACATACAAGTATGCATACTTGTTTTACAATGGACGTGTGTGGGAATGAGGGTGTGTGATGTGATGTTATATAAAAAGAAAGCAAATTCATTCTAAATTAATTTGCTAGTAAGAAATTACACTCTTTGTTTATTCCACAAACTCATCCAAAAGTTGCTTGTAATTGAAAAGCTATTGAGTTTTCACTGCTACTGTTTGATATTTTTCTAGAATGAATATCATGGGTTTCCTGCATAAATGTCATGCTGGACCTCCAAAATGTTTAGGTATTCATAAAAGCTTGCTTTTTATGTTTTGCCATTGATCTTCCTGTACTTAGAAATTTTCAACAACATTATTAGCGATGTGTTTAGGTCTCCCAGGGTCACAAAACATTTTCTACACATCAGCCATCAGTTGCAGTACAAAACAAACTGATAAACCCAAGATCAAGTTCCTGTTGGTCTCACTTGCATGTGGCCAACCACAGTTCATGTTGAGCTCCTCTGGTTTTGAATACACAGCAACAAGTTCATCCACTTCAGATCACACATGCTGTTGTTAGTGGCCATTTTGTTTCCTTTTTCACTGCAAACCTCCATAGAGCTAGTTCCAAGTAACCGTTCTGTTTGGCCTGATCAACCCTCCTGTCACACACTTCCTTACATTTTAATGTCCTACTTTCATTTCTCCAGTCATGTGCACTTAAAAGCAGATTTGGGGAGAAATAGATTACATGTAATGGGATTATACTAACCTGAGAACCAGCTGTTCTTATACAGTAAGTGTACGGTGTGATTTATTCCCAATTCATAATTCACTCCTGTAGTTTAGACCTGTTGTGATGCACTATGTATGAATCAGAGTTATGATACTATATACTGTATATATTCCAAAATGAATCATCCACCATTTGAATAGAATGACACCTTTTCAAATTTAAAAGAAGTTATAGAACCTTTTAAAGGATTTCAGATAACTTCAGTTGACCAAATGATCATCTATATTGTAGAGATGATGAATGATGAACTCCAGGTAATATTGTTAAACTGTTTCCTTGATTCCCTCTTGTAGCTCTGAGTATTGTGGAGATGAAACCTCTCAACATAGTGGGCCATGTTGGAGAAACTGTGGAATTCAGATGCTCAAACTGGGACGTTTGGACAAGTGAAAGAAATAATGTAAAGTCATAATCAAAGCAGCACCTGGGGAAACTAAAAGAATACGCTTAATTAACAAAAGAGAAGGTTTATTTGTGACTTTCTTTAAACTCCAAAAGTCAGACTCTAAGAAATACATTTGTGGATTGCAGAGGACTGGCTATGATTCATATATAGAAGTGAATCTTAAAGTTACAGATGGTAAGTGTATGCTCTTCAGTAACAAACTGATGTTGTTTCATTTTGAATTTATTCAAAACAAATATTTTTCATGATATCAAATCACCATTCCTTCAATGGGTGATTATGGATCTGCCCAAATAATTGATTGATTAGTAAATATAATATCTATTGTTTTCACCCATGCTTCCAGGTCCTAAGACAACTCCTAAATCAGTCATCCTTGGATCTACTCTCCCACTTGCATTTCTGACCAGTTCCACCATGTCTCTGTTTGTATCAGAAACTATTACTGATGTGTTTACATCGTACCCCAACCTTTCTACAACAAGCTCTGAACTATCAGCAACAGAAGGAGCTGGTATGGAGTCGCTCATCTGAATTCTGTATTTATTTGAATGTGTGGTGCACATACAGCAAACGAACGCCCCCTAAAACCTGATACCTGAACAGAGCATAACTTCACTTGTATCCTCAAGTTTCAGGTCATTCAGAGAGTAATGGTATTCACTGACTTACTGCAAGGCCAAGTTTTAAATTATAACAATAGACGTCTTCAGTGCAGAGAATGTGAAGAGGAAACTTTGGTCAGAAGTGTGATGAACTGACAACTATTTATGAAACTTACAGTGTACTGATGATCCTCATCTTTACAGGGTTAGGGTTATGCTTGTCCATGACTTGCCTCCATTCGTTTTTCTTTCTTCCTTCCTCTCTTTCTTTCTTTCTTTGGTCAGGAGGTGTACCATATTTGGTTGTGGGTTGAATTGTCATGGTAACCTTGTTATTGATAGCCGTGCTGATGCTTTACAGGAGGATTAAAAGAAAACCATCAAGTAAGACACACACACACACACACACACACACACACAAACACACACACACAAGGAAGCAAAATGAAATGAATCTCATCAGTAAAGCACCAGTCGGTCATTAACACATGTTTTCCAATATGTTTTCCAGTGGTCGTGTCCAGTGCTGGGAGCCCACATGAAGATGCTGGGGAGGTAAATGTTAACTTTATGATAGCAACATAGCAGTGTTTCTTAAATAATCTTCTGATGGATCTCTCATAGTAATAGCATGTTTTGATGTCTAAAGGTCAAATTATACCTCTGTGTCGAACTGCTGCTGTAGCTATGCAGTAGGTACCTACAGCGGTGCGAGCATTTATAGTTCCTACGTTGGTGATTCTGCGTGTAGATCTATCAAAGTCTGAACCAAGCCACCATGGAGGAGACCTACAGCACTGTCTTTCAGATTTTCCCACAGCCTCGGGGTATTCTCGAATGCCCTATTGCATCATCGCCACGCAGGGTCTGTTAGCTGAACGCAATCGCTATCTCAGCGCGCGGTTTAGCTAGCGTAGTGAAAATGGCAGCAAATGGAGAAAAGTCTGACATCGTGGAATTATTATCATCGCCTTTCTGCAGGCGAACCTTTAGTGAAAAGCTAGAGATAAGAAAGAAAAAAGGATGTCCAACACCCGAAATCTGGATGCTATGGCATTTTAGCAACTGGGAACGATAAGGAAAAGGAACTCCTTTTGGATTTGAAAGCAAAGAATCAACTTTATGACCGGGTCACTGAACAATTTATCCAAAAGGACAGGAGGATGGATTTGGTCTTAAAGTGAACGGCACTGGTGAGTTAAACATATTTTTTTAACTGCTGGTTTTATGACATTGTTGCATCAAACATTTAACTGATGTGTATGCTTATGGACAGACGGCTCAAATTGGTTGAATTTTGTTATGGCTTTGTTATGTTACAAAATATTTTTTACACATCAGCCATCAGCTGCAGTACAAAACAAACTGCTATACTCAAGAAGAAGTTCCTGTTGGTCTCACTTGCATGTGGCCACAGTTCATGTTGAGCTCCTGTGGTTTTGAATACACAGCAACAAGTTCATCCACTTCAGATCACACATGCTGTTGTTAGTGGCCATTTTGTTTCCTTTTTCACTGCAAACCTCCATAGAGCTAGTTCCAAGTAACATTAACGCAGTAACAATACAGTACAGAGTTTGGATGTTCCAGTGGATTATGTTATTGATTATATTACCATGTGAAGTCAATGAGATACAATACAGTGAAAGTGACCTCCCCAGCTGTTCTTATACAATAAGAGTATGGTGTTATTTATTCACAATTCATAATTCACTCCTGTAGTTTAGACCTGTTGGTAACAGGATGCACTTTGTATGAAGTCAGAGTTATGATACTAAAGCAAAGGGTGAGTAAAGAGGTCAGTAAAACTGACAGTGTGTGTGTGTGTGTGTGTGTGTGTGTGTGTGTGTGTGTGTGTGTGTGAGAGTGAGAGTGAGAGAGAGAGAGAGAGAGAGAGAGAGAGAGGTTGAGATGAAGAGGGTGGAGCTTTAATGGTAAAAAAGGAAGAAGGGACTGTTGTCTGGTTATTGAGATATAGTTATTAGGTTAGAGTTGGAAAAACATACAGACCTTCATTCAAAGTGAAAGAGTCTCTGGTTGGACTGTACTGGACAATTCCTTAACATTCGATCCTTGATAGTCGTCATTATGAGAAACATCTACATTTACTGTTGTCTTCTTCCTGGTGAGTTACTTCTGTCTGTCTGTGCCTGAACCTAGTTTGTGCATAAACGCTGTCATTGCCAAATAATGTGCTGCATGTTTTTATTCCAAAATGAATCATCTACCATTTGAAAAGAGTGACACCTATTCAAATTTAAAAGAAATTATAGAACCTTTTAAAGGATTTCAGATAACTTCAATTGACCAAATGATCGTTTATATTGTAGAGATGATGAATGATGAACTCCAGGTAATAATTTTAAACTGTTTCCTTGATTCCCTCTTGTAGCTCTGAGTATTGTGGAGATGAAACCTGTCAACATAGTGGGCCATGTTGGAGAAAATGTGTCATTCACATGCTCAAACTGGGACGGGTGGACAAGCGGAGTAAAAAATATAAAGTACCTTTGTAATGATCCATGCAATGAAGACAAAGACATCATAATCAAAGCAGAATATGGGAAAACTAAACGAAAGGACAGAATAGGCTTACTTAACAAAAAAGAAGGTTTATTTGTGACTTTCTTTAAACTCCAAAAGTCAGACTCTAAGAAATACATTTGTGGATTGGAGAGGATTGGCTATGATTCATATATAGAAGTGAATCTTAAAGTTACAGATGGTAAGTTTATGCTCTTCAATAACAAACTGATGTTGTTCATTTTGAAAGTAAAGCCAGTATTTATACCAGCAACTTATTTTTCATGTTACCAAATCACCTTTCCTTCAATAGGTGATTATTGATCTGGCCAAATAATTGATTGACTAGTAACTATAATATCTATTGTTTTCAGCCATCCTTGGGTCGACCATGTCGCCATTGTACCCCAACCTTTCTACAACAAGCTCTGAACTATCAGCAACACAAGGAGCTGGTATGGAGTCGCTCATCTGAATTCTGTATTTATTTGAATGTGTGGTGCAATGGCAACAAAGATGAGACAGAGCAGTGTCAGACTAGTTAGCTTTTTCATGACTTGATGCTTTACAGGAGGATTACCAGGGTTTGATTGTTTGATTGGTCTTCCATTAAATGTTTCGGTCTGCGCATTTTCACTGTCAGCTTCGTTTGTGTGTCTAGATGAAATGGTTACATTCATAAAAAAAAAATGTGAATATGCTCCAATTTCCCATTGACTTCCATTGAATACATGACAGCTAAATTTTTATTTTTTGAGATATCATGATGAAACTACATACAGGTCATCTACAATATCTACCGAAGATCTCATTTAATTTTCATGAGTATTGGACTCATATTAGGTTAGAGTTTACAGTAGATGTGCACAGTGTTGTTTACATTAAGACATTTACATTTTGCAGATCATTCCTGAAAGAGAGTATGAAGATGCCTGTGGGCAATTTTGGTGAAATCTGGATATGCAGTGAAAAGAAAGCGTACAATATCAATAGGCTGCCAGGTCTATGGGCCCAGCCTCCTAATAAAGCTTTGGTCTCCAACTTTCTGAAAGGATCAATATTCTCTCAATCACTATGTTCCATCCTTTCCTCCTTCCATCCCCACTTCTTTAATTCACTCACTTCCTCACTCACAAAGATTGTCGATGTTTCCCTCTGTTTGCAAATATATATACCATATTATATTATGTCACAGGTTCTGTAGTAGTGATTGTCATAGTGTTTCTTCTTCAGTGGTCACTGTAGTGCTGTGTGTCAGTCTGGTTGGAGTAGTGTTGCTGACGGGGATCATCATGCTGCCCTTCTACAACCAAGAACCGGATCATCTGGTGAGTGGAACGGACTCTGACCTGTCACTTCTCTTTGTATACAACTCATTTATCAATCAATCAATCAATCAATCAGCCGGTCAACCAATCAATTAATTAAAAACAACAACATGCAAATGCAACAGTCACTTATTCAGTCACTCATTCTTCCTTTCGTTTTCTCAGGCTTGTGGACAAACACAGACATGGAGAACAATGCAGAGGTAACAGAGCCAACTGTTTATAGCTGAATGGAATTAGACCACATCAAAAAACAAAGTGTTTTTATTCACCTCGCCTGGTTGATCAAACTAGTTTCAACTGGATTTTTATTCTTATGCATGTAAACTTTGGAGGAAACTTTTTCTTCTCCCTTTTCTTTTTTCCATCAAGAGGCTATTGCATCACCATCATACCACATCATCCCAGTAAAGAATGACCTATATACTAGTCTGGATATCAGGCAACAGTCATGTTATGTTTCCACAGACTGCAGGTCCAGACAGCATCTATCAAACCCTCAGCCCAGCCACTAAGGATCAGGACCAAGTCTACAGCACTGTCACACCCTCTGAGAGAGTATGCCATGTATGTGTTTATCATTTAGCTACACAGAATTACTGTACTATCCATTTCCAAGCTGTGTTCTCTCTCTATTCTCCTACTTTGGATAATATTCTTATTTTCTCAGGATGCAGTTCCAGAGTCCATCTATCAAAGTCTGAACCAAGCCACCATGGAGGAGACCTACAGCACTGTCACACCCAGCAAGAGGCTTTAACCCGACATGAGAGACACACACACACACACACACACACACACACACACACAAAGAGATGTGTGTGAACAGATACAAGCACTGCCTTATATATATGGATGCATGCACATAAACATACAAGTATGCATACTTGTTTTACAATGGACGTGTGTGGGAATGAGGGTGTGTGATGTGATGTTCTATAAAAAAGGAAGGAAACAAAATGTAAGAAATTACACTCTTTGTTTATTCCACAAACTCATACAAAAGTTGCTTGTAATTGAAAAGCTATTGAGTTTTCACTGCTACTGTTTGATATTTTTCTAGAATGAATATCATGGGTTTCCAAAATGTTTAGGTATTCATTAAAGCTTGTTTTTTATGTTTTGCCGTTGATCTTCCTGTATTTAGACATTTTCAACAATATTATTAGCGATGTGTTTAGGTCTCCCAGGGTCACAAAACATTTTCTACACATCAGCCATCAGTTGCAGTACAAAACAAACTGCTAAACTCAAGATCAAGTTCCTGTTGGTCTCACTTGCATGTGGCCAACCACAGTTCATGTTGAGCTCCTCTGGTTTTGAATACACAGCAACAAGTTCATCCACTTCAGATCACACATGCTGTTGTTAGTGGCCATTTTGTTTCCTTTTTCACTGCAAACCTCCATAGAGCTAGTTCCAAGTAACCGTCCTGTTTGGCCTGATCAACCCTCCTGTCACACACTGCCTTACATTTTAATGTTCTACTTTCATTTCTCCAGTCATGTGCACTTAAAAGCAGATTTGGGGAGAAATAGATTACATGTAATGGAATTATACTGACCTGAGAACCAGCTGTTCTTATACAGTAAGTGTACAGTGTGATTTATTCCCAATTCATAATTCACTCCTGTAGTTTAGACCTGTTGTGATGCACTATGTATGAATCAGAGTTATGATACTAAAAGCAAAGGATGTGTAAAGAGGTCAGTAAAACTGACTGTGTGTGTTTGTGTGTGTGTGTGTGTGTGAGAGAGAGAGAGAGATAGAGAGAGAGAGAGAGTTGAGAGGAAGAGGGTGGAGCTTTAATGGTAAAAAAGAAGAAGACTGTTGTCTGGTTATTGAATATTAGACGATTAGAGATAAAAAACATACAGACCTTCATTCAAAGTGAAAGAGTCTCTGGTTGGACTGTACTGGACAATTCCTTAACACTCGATCCTTGATAGTCGTCATTATGAGAAACATCTACATTTACTGTTGTCTTCTTCCTGGTGAGTTACTTCTGTCTGTCTGTGCCTGAACCTAGTTTGTGCATAAACGCTGTCATTGCCAAATAATGTGCTGTATGTATTTATTCCAAAACGAATCATCCACCATTTGAAAAGAGTGACACCTATTCAAAATCAAAAGAAGTTATAGAACCTTTTAAAGGATTTCAGATAACTTCAGTTGACCAAATGATCGTCTATATTGTAGAGATGATGAATGATGAACTCCAGGTAATATTGTTAAACTGTTTCCTTGATTCCCTCTTGTAGCTCTGAGTATTGTGGAGATGAACCCTCTCAACATAGTGGGCCATGTTGGAGAAACTGTGGAATTCAGATGCTCAAACTGGGACGTTTGGGCAAGCGAAAGAAATAATGTAAAGTACCTTTGTAATGATCCATGCAACAGAGACAAAGACATCATAATCAAAGCAGCACTTGGGGAAACTAAAACAAAGGACAGAATACGCTTACTTAACAAAGAAGAAGGTTTATTTGTGACTTTCTTTAAACTCCAAAAGTCAGACTCTAAGAGATACATTTGTCGATTGGAGAGAACTGGCTATGATTCATATATAGAAGTGAATCTTAAAGTTACAGATGGTAAGTTCATGCTCTTCAATAACAAACTGATGTTGTTTCATTTTGAAAGTTAATCCAGTAATTATACCAGTAACTTATTTTTCATGCTACCAAATCACCTTTCCTTCAATAGGTGATTAATGATCTGCCCAAATAATTGATTGATTAGTAAATATAATATCTATTGTTTTCACCCATGCTTCCAGGTCCCAAGACAACTCCTAAATCAGTCATCCTTGGATCTACTCGCCCACCTGCATTTCTGACCAGTTCCACCATGTCTCCGTTTGGATCAGAAACTATTACTGATGTGTTTACATCGTACCCCAACCTTTCTACAACAAGCTCTGAACTATCAGCAACACAAGGAGCTGGTATGGAGTCGCTCATCTGAATTCTATATTTATTTGAATGTGTGGTGCAATGGCAACAAAGACGAGGCAGAGCAGTATCAGACTCATATTAAGTGAGAGTTTACAGTAGATGTGCACAGTATTGTTTACATTAAGACATTTACATTTTGCAGATCATTCCTGAAAGAGAGTATGAAGATGCCTGTGGGCAATTTTGGTGAAATCTGGATATTCAGTGAAAAGAAAGCGTACAATATCAATAGGCTGCCAGGTCTATGGGCCCAGCCTCCTAATAAAGCTTTGGTCTCCAACTTTCTGAAGGGATCCATATTCTCTCAATCACTATGTTCCATCCTTTCCTCCTTCCATCCCCACTTCTTTAATTCACTCACTTCCTCACTCACAAAGATTGTCGATGTTTCCCTCTGTTTGCAAATATATATACCATATTATATTATGTCACAGGTTCTGTAGTAGTGATTGTCATAGTGTTTCTTCTTCAGTGGTCACTGTAGTGCTGTGTGTCAGTCTGGTTGGAGTAGTGTTGCTGACGGGGATCATCATGCTGCTCTTCAACAAACCAAGAACCGAATCATCTGGTGAGTGGAACGGACTCTGACCTGTCACTTCTCTTTGTATACAACTCATTTATCAATCAATCAATCAATCAATCAGCCGGTCAACCAATCAATTAATTAAAAACAACAACATGCAAATGCAACAGTCACTTATTCAGTCACTCATTCTTCCTTTCGTTTTCTCAGGCTTGAGGACAAACACAGACATGGAGAACAATGCAGAGGTAACAGAGCCAACTGTTTATAGCTGAATGGAATTAGACCACATCAAAAAACAAAGTGTTTTTATTCACCTCGCCTGGTTGATCAAACTAGTTTCAACTGGATTTTTATTCTTATGCATGTAAACTTTGGAGGAAACTTTTTCTTCTCCCTTTTCTTTTTTCCATCAAGAGGCTATTGCATCACCATCATACCACATCATCCCAGTAAAGAATGACTTATATACTAGTCTGGATATCAGGCAACAGTCATGTTATGTTTCCACAGACTGCAGGTCCAGACAGCATCTATCAAACCCTCAGCCCAGCCACTACGGATCAGGACCAAGTCTACAGCACTGTCACACCCTCTGAGAGAGTATGCCATGTATGTGTTTATCATTTAGCTACACAGAATTACTGTACTATCCATTTCCAAGCTGTGTTCTCTCTCTATTCTCCTACTTTGGATAATATTCTTATTTTCTCAGGATGCAGTTCCAGAGTCCATCTATCAAAGTCTGAACCAAGCCACCATGGAGGAGACCTACAGCTCTGTCACACCCAGCAAGAGGCTTTAACCTGACATGAGAGACCACACACACACACACACACACACACACACACACACGTATGTGAACAGATGTAAGCACATGAGATATTTTACAATTTTTACAATGGGTGTGTTTGTGGGAACGAGGGTGTGTGATGTGATGTTCTTTAAAAAGGAATTCAATCAAAATTAATTATTTGCTTGTGAGAAATTATACTTTTTGTTTATTCCACAAAACTCCTGTGCTGTTTTTAAGCCACAGTCCAAAAGTTGCTTGTATGATACGATACAATAGAACTCTGTAAGTGAAAAGCTGTTGAGTTTTCATTGGTATTGTTCTATATTTTCTTGAATGAATATCATGGGTTCCCTACATTAATATCATATTGAACCTCCAAAATGTCAACTTTTAAGCTGCTCATAAAAGCTTGTTTTCTCTTTGATCTTCCTGCATTTTTAAATTTTATAATATCATTTTTAGTGATGTGGTTCAGTCCCACAGGGTCACGAAACATTTTCTACACATCAGCCATCAGTTTCAGTACAAAACAAACTGATAAACTCAAGATCAAGTTCCTGTTGGTCTCAGTTGCATGTGGCCAACCACAGTTCATGTTGAGCTCCTGTGGTTTTGAATACACAGCAACAAGTTCATCCACTTCAGATCACACATGCTGTGGTTAGTGGCCATTTTGTTTCCTTTTTCACCTCAAACCTCCATAGAGCTAGTTCCAAGTAACCGTCCTGTTTGGCCTGATCAACCCTCCTGTCACACACTGCCTTACATTTTAATGTTAGACTTTCATTTCTCCTGTCATGTGCACTTAAAAGCAGATTTGGGGAGAAATAGATTACATGTAATGGGATTATACTGACCTGATTATTTTATCCTACAAAGTAATAGTAACTGTAATATTGTAATCCTTTACACTTACTGACAAAAACATGTAATCAGTTTAATTACATTACATTGATTTTATCGACTTTATACATACTAGTATAATTTTACACATGTTGGAATAATGGTTGATGGTTGAAGTTAGTTTGTAAAATACATTGTTTTTAGAGATTATGAAGGCTAAGTAACCCGAAAGCACTGGGTTCACCAGTGGATTATATTATTGACTATATTACTGATTACAATCTGAAGCATCAACCAGCTGTTCTTATACAGTAAGTGTACGGTGTGATTTATTCCCAATTAATAATTCACTTGTGTAGTTTAGACCTGTTGTGATGCACTACTGTATGGAGGCAGAGTTATGATACTAAAAGCAAAGGGTGAGAAAAGAGGTCAGTAAAACTGACTGTGTGGGTGTGTGGTTGTGGGTGTGTGTGTGTGTGAGAGAGAGTTTAGATGAAGAGGGTGGAGCTTTAATGGTAAAAAGGAAGAAGAGACTGTTGTCTGGTTATTGAATATTAGACGGTTAGAGATGAAAAACATACAGACCTTCATTCAAAGTGAAAGAGTCTCTGGTTGGACTGTACTGGACAATTCCTTAACACTCGATCCTTGATAGTCGTCATTATGAGAAACATCTACATTTACTGTTGTCTTCTTCCTGATGAGTTACTTCTGTCTGTCTGTGCCTGAACCTAGTTTGTGCATTAACGCTGTCATTGCCAAATAATGTGCTGTATGTATTTTATTGAAGAGTTTTATTCGAGTCATCCACCATTTGAGTGACACCTATTCAAAATCAAAAGAAATTATAGTAACTTTAAAAGGATTTCAGGTAACTTCAATCTTCAGTTGACCAAATGGTCAATGATCGTCTATATTGTAGAGATGTTGAATGATGAACTCCAGGTAATAATTTTAAACTGTTTCCTTGATTCCCTCTCGTAGCTCTGAGTATTGTGGAGATGAAACCTGTCAACATAGTGGGCCATGTTGGAGAAAATGTGTCATTCACATGCTCAGACTGGAGCGGGTGGAGAAACAAAAAAGATTATGTGAAGTACCTTTGTAATGATCCATGCAAGGAAGATAAAGACATCATAATCAAAGCAGCACCTGGGAAAACTAAAGGAAAGGACAGAATACACTTATTTAACAAAGAAGAAGGTTTATTTGTGACTTTCATTAAACTCCGAAAGTCAGACTCTAAGAAATACATTTGTGGATTGCAGAGGACTGGCTATGATTCATATATAGAAGTGAATCTTAAAGTTACAGATGGTAGGTTTATGCTCTTCAAAAATAAAAAGATAAACAAATCACCTTTCCTTCAATAGGTGATTATTGATCTGGCCAAATAATTGATTGATTAGTAAATATAATATCTATTGTTTTCACCCATGCTTCCAGGTCCCAAGACAACTCCTAAATCAGTCATCCTTGGATCTACTCTCCCACCTGCATTTCTGACCAGTTCCACCATGTCTCCGTTTGTATCAGAAAATATTACTGATGTGTTTACATCGTACTCCAACCTTTCTACAACAAGCTCTGAACTATCAGCAACACAAGGAGCTGGTATGGAGTCGCTCATCTGAATTCTATATTTATTTGTGTGTGTGGTGCACATACGGCAAACGAACGCCCCCTAAAACCTGATACCTGAACAGAGCATAACTTCACTTGTATCCTCAAGTTTCAGGTCATTCAGAGAGTAATGGTATTCACTGACTTACTGTAAGGCCAAGTTTTAAATTATAACAATAGACATCATGGGGTGCAGAGAATGTGAAGAGGAAACTGTGGTCAGAAGTGTGATGAACTGACAACTATTTATGAAACTTACAGTGTACTGATGATCCTCATCTTTACAGGGTTAGGGTTATGCTTGTCCATGAATTGCCTCCATTCGTTTTTCTTTCTTCCTTCTTCTTTCTTTCTTTCTTTGGTCAGGAGGTGTACCATATTTCGTTGTGGGTTTAATTGTCATGCTAACCATATTGGTGATGGCCGTGCTGATGCTTTACAGGAGGATTACCAGAAAACCATCAAGTAAGACACACACACACACACACACACACACACACACACTCACAAGGAAGCAAAATGAAATTCATATCATCAGTAAAGCACCAGTCGGTCATTAACACATGTTGTCCAATATGTTTTCCAGTGGTCGTGTCCAGTGCTGGGAGCCCACATGAAGATGCTGGGGAGGTAAATGTTAACTTTATGATAGCAACATAGCAGTGTTTCTTAAATGATCTTCTGATGGATCTCTCATAGTAATAGCATGTTTTGATGTCTAAAGGTCAAATTATACCTCTGCGTCGAATTGCTGCCTTCGCTATGCCATAAGTGCCTTCAGCGGTGCGAGCATTTATAGTTCCTACGTTGGTGATTCTGCGTGTAGACCACTGAAACACTAGATGGCAGTATTGTGCTTTGTTAACACGGTAGTAATAACAGAAGAAGTAGTAGTGTTTACACTCTCTGAGACTCATGTTCTGGGATATTTCTCATCACGAATTCAGTGACATCTGTTAGTCTTTATAAATTGGAGATTCAGAGATGAGCTGTCCTACAAATGAACATATTTGTGAACCTCCTCAGCTAGTTCCTCTTCGATCTGCTCCATGTTGTCTTCACTATTGGCGGATCAACTGGATACAGGTAGGAGGAAATACGAAGAGGGCCAATCACAATTCACGTGGTATTGCGTCGCCCAATGCGCAGTTAAATTTTTTGAGCGGTGTCTCTGCAGGTTCTGTAGCGATGGCCTAGGTTCGACACAGAAGCATAAATTACCCTTAAGGAGTCCCAGAGTGAGACTGGATTTCTCAAATTTGCAACGTTTTGAGATCAGCATGGTCATGGTCATACCTTCCCATCAGTTGTTGACCCCAATGGACCTCTACAGACACCTCTGGACCTTCCTTGGTTCAAGTATTGTGCTTAAGGAGATTTTGACATGGGATAAATGCAAGCGTTCTTCTTTAACACAGATTATAAAATGCATTTCTGTTTATGGACTATAGGGGTTGGGGTGGCAAGGTGGCCTAGTGCTTAAAGAGCTTGTCCTTCAACCAGAGGACCAGGGTTCAAGCCCCATGTCACCAAGCATCCACCCTGCTGAAGTGTCTTTGAGCAAGACACTAAATCCCTACCAGCTCCAGACCCTGTTCTCTGACCTCCATAGGTTAAAACAATAGGCTACTTTTCTACGGTATCATCCCCCGTGTTAAATTTGAATTGCCTAGGCCTACTGAGTGTAACCTTGCTTGAAATACTTTTTTTTCCCCCTTAGGTAGAGTGAGCATCAAGCACTTCTCTTTACAGCTCTAGCTTTCATTTCTTACAGTACTTCTTTATGTCTCACTGTAAAGGACACCTTTACAATGCTGAGCATACAATAGATCAAGGTTTTAGCACTTACCATCCAGCGCTGAACATTACGAATATTTGAAGTCTTTGAAAAAGGATTTCGGTTATATGGCAACAGCAGAAGTCAACACTACTGTTTTTGCTCGGCACACAGTACGCAACTTAAAGCTGATTTAGCCGGGAGTTCCGACAAAATTAAACATGTTTGATATGAGTATATATAGTGTGTAGTCCTAATTTGTGCTGTGTGTGATGTTCAACGACATGATTTATAATCTGAGCTGGCAAAAGTCTATGAGTTGAGTTCAACTCATTGAAATGTGAACTCAGGACAAATGCCTATTTCATTTGTCATCCAATTTGTACCATGATACAGTGGCAGTTTAATGTTGCAGAGCTGTTGTTGCTGCTCCGTTGTCGTCCATTTTAGCACATTCAACTGAAAAACAAAGTCCTTTTCTGTGTTTGTTTTGGCGAGATGTGCCTTGTGCCTTATCGTTTAGTGTGAAACCCAGTGTCAGACAGACAGGAAACTACAGGAAATAAGGTTGCTTGATGTGAGCGGTAGCTACAGAGTTTTTAGACAGTTGTGTAGATTGCGCTCAGCTCATGTATCTAAAACAAACATTGAGCCTTAGACAGACAGCAAATACTGTCCATGAATACCTTCCCCATAAACCGTTTTAGTGTTCACATCCAAGGTCAACTTCTTAGCAGTAACTGAGTTTCAATATGTGGCTTCCTCATGGTGACTCCTGTAGTTGTTGGTACATGTAGCCTGGTTCCCTAAAGGAGGCTGGATCCAAAAATAGTTTTGCTTAGCACAGTATTTCATTCAACTTATTCCTCCTATTTTCAAGGCTAATACTGAATATGAAGAAATCAGAGGTGAAGGCCAGCGAACTGAGAGGCCACCTGTGACCGTCTCTACTGTCTACCCCTCTGTCACCAACACTGAAGTTGACCCAACCATCGATCTCTACGCTAATGTTTCCTTCCACCAAGACGCTGAATTCTACTCAGCGGTGCAGCTTCATCAAGATTCCAAGGAAGATTCTGCCAATTCAACTTTCAACGCCAAGGTTCCAGTCAAGCCGATGGGGCAATGTGTGGAAAGCAGAGCCACAGATCTCCAAAGTGACTCGGTGTACTCTGTTGCTCAGTTCCCCAAAGGGCAGACTGAACTTGCCGGACATTCTGAACCAAATCGACTCCAAAACAACCAAAATTTCTCTCTCTATTCCCTTGCTCAGTTACCAAAGTCAATCTGAAAGTGCCCACCATGGTAAAAATAGACTGGATAAAAAAGGAACCTCATTGAAATTCATGTTGATTGTCTTGGGTGGAGGGAGGGGGTTTGCAGTTAAAAGTAGTTTTGGTTCCGCAGCAGTTTGGACAGCCTGTCCCAAAACTAGAAGGTGCCAGGTTTGAGCCTCACAACAGTCATATGTCAAAGTGTACTTTGGCAAGACCTCTACCTACTCACTCATTGTCAGTCACTTGGTATGAGAGCATCAGCTAAATTAAAAATAAAAAAGGTGTCTATACTACATACTAATTCAGGTCCAGGTACAACATCCTGATCACTCCATCTGGCTCTCGTTGTCTGCTTTGTCTCTTGACTCTATTGCTGTCTGAATTTGGCATTACTATAGAAATAGTACTGACACAGACGAAAGAGCACACAAAGACTCACCCTCACCAAATTACATTTTGGGGATTGCTTAATTACCCAGAGGTCCACAGTTAAAAATATTGGCGTTACTTTCAACTCAGCTCTCTCATTTGACTCTCACATTAAGGATATCACAAAGATAGCATTCTTCCACCTTCGCAACTTCTCAAAAATGTGTTCCCTGCTAAATACGGCGGATGCTGAAACCCTAATACATGTTTTTGTTTCATCAAGACTTGATTACTGTAATGTCTTATTCTCTGGCCTACCTAACTGCAGTATTAAAAATCTAAAACTTGTACAAATGCTGCCGCCAGAATTATGACCACATTACTCCCATCCTGACCTCCCTTCACTGCTTCTGTGAACATTTTTACATGGGCTTGCACCAGGTATTTATCTGACCTCATCATCCCTTATATTCCCCCTTGTGCCCTCCGATCGCAGGACGCTGGTTACCCTACTGTTCCTAGAATCAAGACAAAATCAGCAGGCAGTACAGCGTTCTCCTACCAAGCTCCCTATCTCTGAAAGCAGCTACCTCTTACAGTCAGGGAAGCTAATTCTGTTGAAATCTTCAAATCCAGACTCAAAACTTATTCTGACAATCGTACGACTTACCATAGCACCGTTAGCTTGGGATCGACACAGTCTATTCTTTTACCTTAGCTTAGACAGTATTTATATAGGAAGTTGCTGTTGGGAACATAGCACACTCAGCTGTCCCAGGGGGGATCCTTCCTTGCCTCTGTCCACCTAAGGTTTCTTCCACTTTTTTTCCTACCAAGGTTTTTCCTTGTGTGCAGTCGAGGGTCTAAGGCTGGTGGTGCCGGGAAGGTTAGGCTATGTAGAATAGTTAGACCGTTTGTCTTGCTAAAATCTGCTCTTGTCTGTCTTGTGCTTTTCGCTATGCTTGTCCGATATCATTTTTTTCATCACTGATTTGTGATCAATCAGATCTAATTCTCTGTAAAGTTCTCTGAGATGCTTGTGATAAAGGGCTATATAAATAAACAAACCTGAATTTGAACACAAGCACAATCTGACTTTTTATACCTCAATAGCAAACAATGCCTACCAGCATACCTCTCTCTCACTTTGTATTTCTGTTTCATATCTCTCTCTCCCACTCTCTGTCATGTATGTACATGTAACAGAGTTGTTATTACATGTATAATTACACTAAACCTGTTATTTTAATTTGTATACCTGACAGTTTTCTTCTACCTCCACTTCTGCTGTCATATAGGCTACAGTATGTACAGTAAGAGCCCCACCTCCTGCACCCCTCCTTCTCCTAGCCCCCATAAACTTCCTGACCCCCTTCACCTCTCCCCTTTTGCTGTGTTCCCCTATGGGAGAGGTGGGTGTCATTTTTCCTGTATTATCACAATCCATCTTATAGTTTCTTATCATTCATATTTCTATTTTTGTTATCTATACTGTCATAAAGTCTGGATGCACCTGTTAGTTTATAGATTGTCATTTATTGGCCCTTATATAAAGTTATATTTAACAACAAAATCTGCTAGCTAAAAACTGTATGGGTTAAACATTAAACATTAAATATTAAACATTAAACGTTAAACATTCCCCCTTTTTTTCTTCATCAATTTAATTTGTGTAGGAGCTGGAGTGACATATTCACTTGGAGGATTTGTTTGGTTTTATTTCATGTTAGGTCAGAATAAACGGACGTCAGGTCCAAAGACATCCTGGTTTTGGGTCCTTCCTTCACCTTCCACACAACGTAGAATTTCACAGGTTACATACACACACACACACACACACAATTCCCTTTATAGGCAATCTATTTCCCCTGACATAGAATAATTACAATAATCTTACTTGTAGGCAAGGCGAGGCAAGTTTATTTATATAGTACATTTCATACAAATCGGCAATTCAAAGTCCTGTACATAAATAAAAGAAAAATAAAGACATGAAAAACATAAAAAGTGAAAGTGCACTAAAATCACATTTGAAAAGACAATGCAAAAAGATTATATATATATATATAAATATATATATACATTTATACACACACACACACACACACACACACATATATATATATATATATATATATGTGTATATATATATAATAAATATTCAGTGCAGATTAGCATTGCACTAAATCTCTTAAAAACAAATGTCACTGTTGACAATGGCCCAGATTATTTGATTGATGTGGCTTCTTTTTTCTCTTCAATATTCAGTTCTCTGTCAGTAGACTTTAGATCATAAACTCTCTGATGGAACCTATAGCACATATCATGCGATTTAAGCTCGAAATCTTGCTTCAAATCACTAATATGTTTAAGTCTTTGAAATTGTCTGAATGGTACATTTTCAATCAAATCTGTTGATTTCCTAAATACAGAAGTATGGAGGTCACCATTAGGATCTTTATTGATTTCCAAATTGAGGAAAGATGATGAA